>NW_019213330.1:13346-143560 GCF_002532875.2 Varroa jacobsoni | reverse complement strand
ATAGATAGATAGAGAAAGAGAGAGAAACAATCGTCCCCTTTTCGGTTCGTTTAGTCTCTACTCTTTACCGTACAGTGGCAGCCAATTGTTTGGCTTTCTTCATCGCGTAAAACGTCAACTGCGTTTGACATTCTATAGAACTACAGTGGTACAGTGAAATTAAGAACGAGGATCACACAAATGACAATAATCGCGGTCGGACGTTGGCGATGGCGCGTACCAGCTGCATGGCATTGGTTCGTGTTGCCGACTAGAAATGCAATAGCACGATCAGAATCATGCATCTGATGACCGATGTCGAAGTCGTCCGTCTGACGAACAGCAATCACCATTCGTCTGAGGCTGGGAGTTCCACTTTTTTTTTGATTCTCTCTGTGTGAGCCACTTCCATGATAGCCTATGATTTGTTTACTACTGTTATTATGTACTCCCTAGTACGACTCGTATATACGGTTTTCTGATAGGTTGTTAGATGTACGGCAGTAAAAAGACGCGTACACATGCAACGCACAGACGCGCTGCTGGTGTAGCTAGATTCGGCATAATTCTATCCGCCATCGGTACACGTTACACGATTTCTTCTCTCTATAGAACAGAAAATTATTTTTATATCATGGTTTGCTGTTTTGTATATTGATATGACATTGTAAAGTGGTAAACTGTACGTATCCACGAATCCTAGTATCCTAGAAATGTAGCGAACTAGCAAGACCTATAGCGATCTTGAATAAAGTCCACCGGTAGTACTAATAAAACGTATCGCCTCAAAAAACAATGTCCGGCACACAGTTACGTGTATAGTAATCCGGTCTCGAGTAACATTACCATCGATACACACGATACATTTCTTGTCGTTTATTTACGATAACCTGCCAGATACATAGACCGTTGTTTTCTGACGGTAATCTTTGCTATCCCCTCTGGCTTTGTATGCCACATGCTCTCCTGTATAAAACGCTGCGAAAGATAGCACTTGATAACAACGACTGGCATGGATTCTAGCGACTAGATCCATATTAGTTAGATCACTGTAGTTTGAGCTCAATAGCTGTCATTGATTCGTTTTAGGCAATACAGACTCGCAACGCTTGTACCAAGTCTCGGCGCTTAACGACACACTTTGAGCTTTGCTATGAACCTCTAATTCGCTCCTTTTTCTTTCTTTTTTTGTAAAGATTTGCCGCTTGTAAAATTGTATGTGTATACGTATATTTGCTTAATTAATGAAGACGATTCTTACGGTTTTTGTCGTCCATAACACACAATATTTTAGACTGACTGGATAAGCAATCTGTAAACAGTCTGAGTGTCCTTTTTCATGTTGAACCCTATTTGGCTCAGCTATTGTCCTCACAAGCAGTTCTCGGAAAAATCTCAAAGGTCGACTTAACCTTACTGGCATCCGCCAAACGCTATAGAAGAAGCAGGAAGGAACATCCGCAGAAGCAAGACTGACAATCGCACAGCATATCTCTTCCGTAACACACTTTAAGATATATTTGTACCTATACATAATTTGTCATATACAAGAAAAACATACTCAGTTTCAGCGTACATACGTGATCAGTGATAGCTTCAACTAATTTTGCAATAGGCAAGGCTGCCTGATCGCATACCGAAACCAAAACATCCCTAGGCGGTAGACCGAAAGTGTCAGGGCAATTAGTAAATCAACCGGAAATATCATTGGAGTTGTTTGAATGAGTATGAGTAACTAGAATGAAAATGATCGCTCTTAATAAACTTGATTAACAACAGCCGACTGGCAATCAAGGATCGAGCATCTACTGCCATTCAATGACCGACATTGACTGATGCCGGTCACCATGCAAGACGTTTCAAGGAAGAGACCAAGCTCGTGGAGGACAATGAATGCAGACGGATACATATATAGGCAGAACGTGCGTCTGCGTAATCGAGGGAAATATTAAAGGCTGTCAATAGGAGAATGAGGAGATGGACGAGTGTTCCAAGGTTGAGCCACTGTGATACCTGCATGAATATCGGCACGTAAAGTTGTATGAAACGCACACCACATGTGATAGATGAAGCTGACTGCCACGGGCTATACGATCTCTAAAGGGGCATTTCTGTACACCTTCAGTATTTTCTATTGTCGATCGAAGCTTGCTATGAAAATGATAATAATAATAATGACAATACAAATACTTGTACATGCATATGTATAAAAGATGTGTTTTGCTACACAAAGATAAATATCAGACATTTTAAATATATGGTGAATGGATCCAGATCCTCTATCCGTCTACAAATGGGTTTTAAATGGAAATTGTACGCAAAGCGGAATTATAGACGTAAGCTAGTTTGGCTAAGCATGGCTCAACAGAAAAAATTTCAACGGAATGAAATATTGGGCTGATTCTAGGTCAAAAGTCCCGAAGATGCAAGGGCTCAAAGGCTAAAAACTTCATAAATACAAAGAGTCCCAGATTATGTTAACCGTTGAAGCTTATCTAGACCAATCAGAAATTGATATTCCTCTCTCTAAAACGACTGGTAATTTTTGTCGAAAAACCTAAATACATGGAAAATGGCTATCTGAATTTTTAAGCCTCTCAATACTAACTCCTAATGTGGACTTCCTGTTGTGCCTGATGACTGCCTTCCTCGGATCTTTCGGAAGTCGCAAGGAAATTGGCCGTAGTAGAAGTGGTCAATTTTGGGCGAAAAGGAAATTTCTGATCTTTTCAGAATCAGTCTAGCATGGAGAGATTAGATGCTAGCAGATCTTCGCGCAAATTTCGAAAACAGCGCATTGTTGACGGCTATTACGAGTTTATTGTAAAAAAAGGTTGGCCTTTGTCTAGTACGTTACGACAAATATTTGCCTGAAGTTTTTTCCCCTAATTGGAACGGACCAGCCTGTAAATGCGAGTTTGACCTGATCATTCGTGTATCCGTAAGTCATTAGCGTTCACGACAAAGCTCATTCAATATGATCATTATTTATGTTTAATATCCTATACTGTTGCCATCATTTCTTACCTCTGTTAGCTATTATCTATCTCACCATCATCATTCTTCATAATCGTTTTTATTATTATCATCGTCTACTGAAAAGGTGCCAAAAGTGTCTGAGTGTTCTGTGCTCAGCACTGACGTGATAACACAGCCAGTTTCTTTTGTACGGACAGATCAAGTATGCTATCCTACGGGTTAGATGACCAGGCCGACAGAAAGACTTCCTATCTAGAGAACTGTATAAGCGAAACGATCGGATTCGAATAGTGAGTACAGGCTTTTCTTTACCTCTTTCTCCCACCTTTCTAGTCCCTGCAATATCGGTATTTTCTACCACTGGTCATAATTTTTTTCCTTAGACGACAACCAATGCTGTATCCCCCCTCAATTCTGTGAGCAATAAGCAAGTGACTGAATGAAATACTAGCAGTTACCAGAAATCTTCTTGGCGATGTTGGTAGGGTCTGCTGCAGATGGCAATGGTGGTGCATATTCCGTTGTTACTAATTTATGAACTTTCTCTTTGTCTGAGAAAGTAGCTGGACTGTCATCTTGTTCTTTCGTTTACGGAAGTGCCACGTCTGCTGCGGATACGAGTCTGCTTGTACGCGCGTTCATTACTTGAAACGAGCACGACTACCATATAGTACGACTGTTGCTGCTGGGACTACAACACCGATAAGCTTGAGGGTAAATGCTCAACAAAAACAATAACAGACGCTATTACTTTTTATATATATAACAGTGTGATATGGTAAAGATTTTGCTACTACAACTGCTTCTAGTATTGTTGACAGCGTTCTCTTTGTCGCTCTCTCTCTCCTTGCCTTTACCACTGCTACACATATACAGTTTAGTACGAAACCATTACCGTCGTGCTGGTTACCATAGCCAGCAGCAGTAGCAGCGGCAGAAGCGTCTGCATTGTCGTAAATATCATTCTTCGGGTCAACACCATCATCATCATCGTTATCATCAGAAACAACGCGTCGTGCTGCTCGTTCACTTAGGGTCTTTTTTCCCCCCACTCAATCAGCTCTTTTGCTGTCATCAGTGAAGAGTATCAGTAGAACCAGCATTGTCACTAGCGTCGTCTAGCTACAGACACTGAAGATCTACATTATGTCTACGGTCTTCTCTTTGGTCTCTGAAGCTAGCGGCCGCAGGCGTTAGGTCGGCTTCATATTCTATAAGTGTTTTTTTTTCCACTTTCCCACATTTTGTTGGTCTTTGTTTGTTTGTCTGTGTGTGTGTTGGCACGTGGATGTGCATGCTCGTGCGTGTATGTGTGTGTGTGTGCGTATTTGGGAGTGTGTTCGTATGCGTTGCCCTCGGAGAGACATGCAGGACGTGAAATTTACTATTAGCTCGCAGAAATTGGTAGCGATAGTATTTTTTCACGCCGGCGTTAACTTTATATATACTTCACTTTTTTGTATACTTAACATAAAACTATGAAAATCGTCCGAAGCATTAGTCGAATAAATAGCGAGATTTGGTCGCTGTGTTGTTGGCAGCTGACAGATCCGTTCCGAACTATGTTATCGTGGTTGTGTATATATGATTACTCTTATTGTCGTTACTATTTGTTGTAACCAGAAGTGGCAGACAATGACGTCCCTGTGGCCGTAAGTACCATAACAATGGAATTTAGGACAAGGTAAACTGAGCCAATCGCCTACCGTCCTCCGCAGCAAAGCAGCGCCACTGCAATCAGTTGAATTTCGAATTTCGCGCTCAGTGTCGAGACAAATAGACAATGGACGCCAAAAGGACGCGGATAGGAAATTGACTCTGAAATTTCTTGTTCGCGAATTTAAGCCGGATTATGGGATATCGTTAATTCGTAGACCTTATCAGTTCGGCAATATCAATAAAAACAAAATATTATATAGTAAAACAAAAAGTACTACGCTTTCACATGTCAGTTTTAACAAAACGGATACAAGCGTATGCATTTTCTACAGATAACAAATAATCATAGAGAACAGGTAGAAAGGTATAGGTGTGTATGAAGATGCGGATATCTTACAAGTGGTACTAGAGTGAGCAAAACTAAGAAAAATGCCACAAAAATTAGAATACCTTATTGCATCTCTGCTTGCGATGACTTTTACTCCTCTTCTTCCTGCTTCGCTCTTCGTCGTAAGAAAATTAGAACTAAGCAAAACCCTTTCGTAATTACCTAATTAAAATAGGCGGTGCGGTCCTTCCTAATGCCGGAAGATACTTGTGCAACTGAAGTTCAAATGGAATGATACATATTTATTGTAAATGAAAGCGAAGAGTTTTATCTACCTTTTTGTATAAATTTATATATTCGTTGTAGCAATCGCAAAAACACAAAGCTAATCACAGCTGAAAAACGACGAGAGTACTGTCGCACGTAGTTTAAATAGACAAACAATTGAATTAGCAATAATTTTCTTGTCATTCAAGCTAAACGACTGATAAAAAAAAAAAAAAAAAGTACATGGTTTTTAAAAACTGTATACTAGCATCCTATTTCTGTTTAATGAAGGTTATTTTCGAAATTACACCTGTTACACGCATACTCCATTGGATACCTGCTCGTGTGCGTCTATACATAACCTGTATCTTGACCTACATTTTCGAACTGAATCCTTCTGTCACGTGCGTACGTTAGCAGGTGGATTAACCCACTGTATGTTGTAGATTACCTTTATTTCGTATTGCCCGTGTAACTGCTGGACTCTTATGCTGTGTATCAGCATCTATTAGAGATCTATTATATGTAGCCACATCAGCTGCTTTTTATTGTTCAACGACTATGTAAGGTTATTTCAGTCATCTTCAATGGATCATTTAGAAAGCTTCGTCAAACAACGACAGCTCCGGATGTCCTAAAGCTCAACGCAAATCATATCATTCCATGCACAGTTGAGCACACACACAAAACATTCACAAAAATACACTCATTCACTTATCAAGCCACATGCACACAGATCACAATTGTGACTAGAAGATGGTGTGTACTATTAAGAATGATGCTACTATGACGATTGATAGTGGCAGTGTGTATGTTATCGTTACCTATAGCCTTGGTTACGATGTTATGTACGTTAGGTTATCCCAACAATGGGCGACCTTTTGTTGATCGGATTGCGACGTTAGTTGTTGTCGCTCGTTTTTATTTCTCGTCAGTTCCAGTTGTGTATCGTTGACGGGGTACAAATAGCCCATAGTCGGCTAGTTTTTTCGGAAAGGCATAACACAATGTGCACCCACTTTAAGTGACCCGTACTCACTTTATTATTTTCGTTTTTTTTCGATTTTCTCTTTCTGTGGCGCTGTGTTTCGAGACACAGTGTGCCTATCCTACTGAGTCGAACTACTGCGAACGCGATAAAAGGCCTAGTGAGTATATCATCAAACTGACAGCCTATCCGAGCGTGTGTGTGTTTGCACAGTCCTAAACTATGTGTCCTGCTGGCGGTCAGTATGCGCGTATGTGGGCGGCGTTGAAACGTGTCAAGTCGAAGGCAAATCAGAAAAAAACCCTTTCATTTTTATTTCCTGAAAGACAAATCTCAGCTCCGTTCCTATCGTTTGGCGAGTTTTCCCCATGCCTTTTGCCATCCCCATCTAGCTCCCCCGGCCGCCGTTATTCTGTCTTCTTGCCATATGTGTCTAGCTGTCCAAGGAAAGTAGTTAACTAAACGGGCCCTGCTGGGTGGAGGGTCTTCATCGTCTTGAATTAAAAAGCTAGAAACAGAGTCGCCGCCGGCACCGCCGTTCCAACCGGGTTTTCAAATATTAAGCAAGCAACCGAACGGACGACAGTCAATACGTTTCGCTGGCAAAAGAGTCGGACGCTAGTTAAAAGTTGAGTGTGGCCCGGTAGCTTTCAACTGCGGTCGAAGATGTCGTTCATTTGAACGAATGAAAACAAGACGTAATAAAGAACGCTGTTCGCTTTGGCTCCTTATTGATGGCAAGCGATTGCCGATCACTGGATAGGATCCTCGTGTAACGTTTACTGCTATGAATCTCTATAAACGGCGGAAAATAAAAATCACAACTGCAGTAAAGAAAAGAACGAATATTGCCGGCCTTTTATTATTGGTGACCTAATGAGTTGCAGCAAGTTTATGCTTCTTACACTTAGGCTACTTAGGGAGATAGGCTGTGCATATTATAGCTGACTGTAAATATTAAATAGTGTTTTCACCTTGTCAACGTACTTGTATCATAGAGCTGTTAGAAAATTAGGTTTATCCAAGAACATTATTAAGAAGGATGACTCAGTGTTGTTGGAGCCTTAGTCAAATCAATATCGTAGATAATAAATTAAGGGCTTGAACGCAGTTACTTCTGTTCTAGTCGCAGAAGCGTTATATAGTACTTTAGTCATTGAAAAAACTGATTTGTGTTGTCGATGCGCCTGATTATTCTCCCCTCGAAATTCTATATATTACGACAAGTCACCGTTACTGTGGCCGGTAGCCAGACGATGGTCAAGAGCGATGATGTCTACCAAGATGTGTTGAATAGCTAGATGCAATTGTTTTTACAGCATATCTGCACATCATAGGCAAAGCTTTCAGCTGGTGTGCTGCTAAACATGGCAGCTACATGTTCACAATTAATCATTTCAAATATTATTGTGACTGCAGACACTGAGCAGCATCAGATATTGGGTCGTCGTACTTATGTCCTTTCGGTATATTGCACATAGAAGTTTGAACATACATTTGTATATGGATACCATAGTTGTGGGCCAGTTCGGTTATACTATTTTTAAATTATGATCTTTATTTGCATTTGGCCTATTTGTCAGGAAAGCGTCATCTGTTCACGGCATTACGCAAACAACGATGTCGCTCTTATATACCTTGGAATATGTGGCAGTTTTTTCCTTGTGGTTTCACTTCGTTTACTATTATCATTGACTCCATATTGCGTCGTCAAATTTTCACCGCATGACGCTTCCAACCTCTGGATACTGAGGGTTTTAGAAACATGCTCACGTACGTATACATGAATAGATGTGAGAGCTTAGATGTATAGGTCATCGGCTAGTAACAGCGTGTGCAATATACCTGTTGCCATGTCTCCTCTAGCGAAGGCGTCGAGGGCAGGTATCCTGTATCGTGGATCGCCTGCAACTCGTTGAAGATGCTCCCTGAGGGAAGAATGTCCATTGTGGTTGTATGTCCGCTGTAGGCCCTAGCCCCGATGGGCAGGCCACTGAACTGGGACTCTTCAGCACACTCCACACAACAACTCAACACAAAGTGTATCGCAGGGCTAATCCAGGGCGAAAAACTTGCTTTAGCGCTGTTATCGTTGATGCCTTATTTGTATTTCTCACGATGCTCTTCCGTTCTCCGTAAAGATCTTTCTTTACGATTTTTATCCTTATTCCTCACTCTATTATATTATTATGTATCCTTAGGGCAAATCTTTTCCTTGCCTTTCAATTCTTGCACTCGGGCACACAGAAACGATATTTCGTAGCAATCACCGAGATATTACCTTCCTTCCTCTTTACTATTATTATTATTATTATCGGTGTAAATGTATAGTTGTAGTAGCTAGTGGAACCACAATATGTAGATGATATTGTTGTATCCAAACGTTTAACGATTTTTTCACTGTTATTCCTTTGTGTATCTTTTTGTAGAGGTAGTATCTGATAATGACGATGATGATGTTGTTGCTGTTGTTCGTTTGTGCGGTTCTTCAGCTGCCGCTGTCACAATGGTTAATAGATAGACTGTGACGACGGCAAGCACGAATGTAGCGTGTAATAGTGGGATGAAGCAAGCAAAAGGCGTACGAACAAACAGGCTATCTTGCTTTGAAATCTTCTTATACTAATACGTAACCAGTCGCGAGCACGGTATCCTTTTGTAGAGCTTATCTAATCTTTGTTTCTTTCACACTCCTGCCTTTTCTTTCTGTATCACTATTAGGTCAACACACACATTCACACCTATACAGCACACAATTATGCTCGTCCTTAATTCTGCCCCCTTTTCACTCTCGCACGATCATCGCCTACGACAAATACTCTCCGTGGCTCATCACTGGTAATAATAACAAGAATAACAACAACGACTCTGACACATACATGGTGAATTTATACCGAACGAGTAGCACGTGGTAGCATGGAAAGCCTATGGATAGGACAAGCTTTGACTCGACCTGCCACTGATCGATATGCAACAACGATGAAAATTCAATAGCCTCGAACTAAGATGACTATGTAATGATATCGGGATTTCGATCAACGGAAACAACATCAGCAACAATGGGTTGGCGGTGACAATAGATTGATGACAAATGACTGGTGCGTGTGAGTCAGATGATCAGAAGCCAGCGGCGACAAATTTTCGTCGTATGATGCTTTCGTCGCTTGCCTTTTCCCTTGCCTATTACTGTTCCTGTTGCGGTATTACGTTCCTTCGTCGATGTCAGTCGTTTGCTGCTTCGAGCCGTTCGAGACCGACCACGAGTGCTACGCCTATAATCTACCACTACAGATCCTACTAGCCGTCGCAAAGGTAACAAAGCATTATTAGTATTAATTACTAAGCTAGCGCCATTTTCAACGTTCAGTGTTCTATGCTCATAGGTGCATTCGTTGAGAAATTGTGTCGGATCGTTGGCTAACAAGACTATAGGCGCAATTGTTACTAGAGATGGCCAGCAATTGTCTCAGACTAGTCCATTCTATTCAAGCACTTATCAACTAGTTACGATGCGATTCAAACGCGGAACACGACAGCGGCATGCGATGCAATGGCGGTCTGCCGTCGTTATTGACGCCTGGGAATTTTTATCATGGCCACCCGAGAGAGGAACTAGTCGCAAGTGACGCTGGCAATATTTACTTCTATTACGATGATTGTTACAACTACGATTAGAAGAGTGAAGACAAAAATCGCGCACAGAACACATACACTTTTAGCGTAGGAGTCATCGAAGTGGTCAAAGCCGTAGTAGCTATAGTATCCAACCGGGCGGCCGCTATTGCTTGTTCTAGGCTGATAGCAACGGTATAGTGTATCCTCCCTCTGTGTCGTTGTATGCCGTATTGATAATCACAATCTATGATTAATATTAATTAATGGGGAGCGAACGCGCGTGTTCGATGCCAGGCACACACTCAAGGTGATGAAGACCCACACACAGAAGGAAAGAGGACAGCCAAGCGACGATGAGCGCGTTCCCTGCAGCAGCTTCTTCGCTATGCGCGGTTCTCGGCCTGGTCGGATCTCGCTTACTGACTTGGCTTTCACTGCTGTTATGGCGCAAGTTGCTTTTTCCCACTCGACGTTAACCTAACGCTAAGCATGCGTTGACGTCACAACGCTGCCCACCATCTCCGTTGTATCCAACCTAGATCGAGAAAATCGAGAAGGAAACAAAATCATAAAAATATATTTGCACGAATGGGCAAACAGTGGAGAACGCGCACCTCCTCACTATTAGGTACACTCCACTATACTCCAGGGGTTAGTAGATATCCTTATTTGCTGCGGTATTCCTAGCGCGATGGGTGACAATCGAGTGATAGCAACGTTTTCACGGTGTCCCTTTAAGTCGGTACGATTTAGTTACGAACAACTAAACTGCACGTTGTATTTCATCATATTGATCAACTCTTTCATTCGGGCTTTTTCTATATTTCTAACTGTTGACCGTAAAGCAGCTAATAGATTCGCTTTTCCAGAATTCATTCGGCTTTCAGAAACAAAATTGGCGGGACGATACACGCTGTCTTGGCCTGGCCACAGAAAGCGATGCGGTCCCTTCGCCGGTCGGGCACGATCTGCCTGTTTGAGGCCCCAGCTCGCGCCGCCCTTTCCACTCTGGCGCGGATGATCCTCTCCACTTTCTGAGCATGGCCGACGCGCTACTGTGTTGCGCTACGGCTCTCGCACTGCTCGTCACTCCACCACAGCGGTAACGGCGTTCGCAATTCCCAGTTTCGTCTGGTCTCCTTCTCTCTCTTTGCCTTTCCCTCAATTTCTCTATTCTACCTACGTTTTCTCTCTCTTTCGCATTTCCAGTGTAGATTAGCAGCAGTAGCTTTACCGGCGGTACGGCCGCTTCCTTAAACGCTTATGATGCCTTGGTTTTCTCTGTCGCTTGCCATGGTGGCAACGGCAATGGGTAGACGGTATGGGATCGTTGCCTGGCAGACTCCTCTAGCAGCCGAGAGAGAATACCTACAACGCAGCGAACCACTGCGGGGCTTCGGCAGAAGCTGCCTGGCCGGCTAGCTGACTGGTTCGTCGTGCCATTCGCGCGATGGACCGGACGCGATGATGGCTGTGCACGGTCCGCATAGTTCGCGCCAGACGCTGCTACGACTGGCGGCTACCCTTTCTCTCGACGAACCTGCGTTTGTGCAGCTGGCCAGCCGGGTGCCGGCTGGTCCTGACGGGGGAAGCGACAACAAGGTGGCGGCCGCAAAATGACTCGATGCCATCGAGCTCCTTTAGTGAGGAGGGCGATCAAAGCTCTTGTCTGAGCATCTCTTCCCCTCAAGCGCGCGCCGCAGTGAGTGTTTGTGTTTACTCGGAGAGCCACAAGGAGGCGCTGTGTGGGGCGGTATTAGGGGGAGCGAGATTGGGATGCCTAAGCGACGTCGCGGGTTTATGGGAAGGCAAGGGAGCAGACATCGGGTGAGCCAACCGTGAAGAAAGGGTCTAGGAAATATGGGGGCCAAATGGTAAATAGGTTACGACCGTATAGTTTAGGAGCGGGTGACGCAAGTTCTAGTGACTAGTAGACGCATAGTGTGTTCACGTTACGCTGTTGTTGGTTATACTAGGATAGGAAAGAAAGGGAAACGAAATGGGCTTCAGAAGTGTTAACGCGGGGGATGGACGCTCTTGGGGGCTGGGGAACAGTAGATAGTGACTGAAAGGCAAATGGGAAAAAAGTGACGGAGGCGTAGTGGCGATGAAAAAAGCAGCTTTTACAAACGCCTTCTCTAGCGCTGCAGACGGCGCCGCTCGCCTAGAGGCGCTTATACAAAACATTGGGCGCTACGGCATCTGCAAGCGGATGCTCAAGCAAAATATGATTATGCACTATCATAAATTAGTTCCCCAGAAATGCGATAGATCTAAAAAGCGTACAGTGTTGATATAAATTATCTACTAAAGCTCATGCAGAAATTATCTTTTTCATTTAGTTGCATTTTATACAGATTAAAATAATTGTCTGTTTTTGTAAAAAAAAAAAACCGAACTGGGACACCCTGAGGGTTACATAGCATGCATAGCAATTTTCAGAATTCAAAGTTTCTTGAACAGTATATATCTTCGTTCGTGTGGAGTATTGTTTTTTTGTACACAAAAGGACAACTATACAACTTGCATTACTTATTATTGAGCACAGTGCACAAAAACACACATCGACATACACCCTGATTCGAAAATATCGATTAAATAAACTGGTGATAAAAACTTTTGCTCGTACTTCATGTACACAAAGCAACAATTGGTTCCATAGGTTGGAGGTAGCGAATAATGATACTAATTGAAGACTTCACTCGGGCTAGAAATCCATTTTCAGAAACGCTATATAGCATCATGAGATTAGCATAACGAAATTGATTTGGACAGGAGTTCATTAGAAAATAAGGCGTCGTGTACGATTTGTGCATGTTCCATCAATAGAACCGTTGTATTGCCATGCTAGCAGTGTTGAAACGCAGCTATTAAATACAAGTTCTTTTGTTTTTGCGTGCAATATCCTTTCTAACGACGAGATGACATGTTCTTTTACGTATTTCTAGAGGCAACTAAGCCATATTAATATATGTATAGAGATACTGAAAATTGAATCGAAGCCTGTTGCACCTATGAAGGGAGCTACAGTGCGGACAAGCCATGGTCCTCATTAGACCTACAGCTATGTCTCTAAGTGTGTGCGTATCGTTAATTGCTACAGTCACCTATACTTCCTATAATAACTATGTAGACTACTTATTTCGCAATAGCTCTCCTTACTTTCAGATCGGTTGACTTCATTTCATCATGTGTTTTTCAATCAAATTTCATTGTTTTTCATGACTGTCACGCAACCCGATTCGACATAGTCCTTATATGCATATGGTTCAAAGAAATGAAACTGTTTCTTTCAAATAATACGTGTCAAATCTATGCGTAAGAGCTGTTGACTACCAGCTGCTAATAGAATTAATTGCACCCACTTTTGAGCTAAAAGTCTGTTTTAGATATGTAATAGTGTGTTACTCAACGTGTATTACTGCATTTGCGACCCACTACGAACTGTGGCAGGTTTCAACAATGTTGAGTACCCCAGCGGCCCAGATCATCATTTGAACCTCTACTCGCTCCGTATTTGTATTCGGTTACACGATTGGACATAGATGTATAGGTAAAAGACAATAATTTACGACGATTTCGGAAGAAAGACAAAACTGACAGAATTCCAATGAGGTGACTGTTAACTACTTCGACAGAAGACGTACTCGCCTTAAAACGCATTATAATATTAGAAAATGACGCATAATATCATACATCTTCGGCATCAATGTATATTGGGTTATGGCTGGCTTCTTCTTGTTCATTATCATATTTTTTTTTTTGTCCTTGAATTTGTCTTGCCCAAGCTACCGTTTCCATTCCAGTTTTGCAAGTATACTTTTTGCTTGGTCAACGGTATCAGTAATAATCATACCGACGCATACACGCGTTTGCAGTGGCGAGCGACTACGAACGAATGAAATGATGAAAAATGAGACTAAATCGGAGCGCGCGAGAGGCAAATAATACCCGAATCAAAAAGCGAAGCCCACTAGAAGAAACTTTTCGCGTAGGCCTGCAGCCACCGCTACGATCACCGATCATTTACAGTTTCAAGGTTCACTAGTGAAGCAGCTAATAGCTCATTCACTCGAGCATAGACTGAGTGGCAGGCAACGTGGGCCTTGAGTAATCGGTGAGGCAGTGGCCACAGGTCAAGAAAGTAGGCAGATTGCAGCGACGGCCTGACCCACTGATTTGAAGAGTTCTTCTTTATGTATCGTTCAGCATCGTCATCGCCGAACGCCATTTGCTGGCCTGACTGTTTCTGCTAGGAGTGTCGAGAAAGTGCATCCGTTATCGCTAAAGCGTCACATACCCAATTGTTCTGTAAATGGGCGGCCTTGCTATGGTAACCGCTGCAGTAACGGCGTCAGCAAACGAATGTTGAATCCTATCGAACACTGTGCAGCTTTTACGCACTCACTCGTACACTTGCACACAGCCAACTAAAAGGCTGAAACGAATAAAATAGAAAAGATTGACCTTAAGCTAAAATACGCGAACGTCTAAAGAATGCGATGGAAGCATCGCTGATGACCAAGTGGCAAAAATGCTGTTGATGTTAATACACTTCTATTTTGCTCTTCGTTTTGAGGCTGTTGTCATTGTCGTTATCGGGGGGCGTCCGCGCTCGACATTTGGAGGTATCCGGTTGATTACATGCCACAGCCATTAGGATTGTTGCCATCCGTGCGCCAATCGATAATCGGAACTCGTTTTCCCAACTTTTCTACAAACAGTCACTATTGTTCATATTGCGAGGCGTGCCACAACATTGCTAGGTCGCGTTAGGCTCCTCTGGCTGGAGCGTGGCTGACGCTCAAACCAGCGTCGACGTCTGACCGCGATCAAGGACAATGGCCACACCCTTCAGAGAGAAAAGCCATTCAGCCATTGCACAGGTTTTCTCACTTTAGCTTGCATCGTAGTCATGGACCAGCCGTCGGTACTGTCAGTCTACTACGTATAACGGCACAGAGGCAATCGTGGGGTGTGTCCTACATTGGTCAGGCACAATTGCACATCGGTATATGTGGAACCCCTACTGACTATAATAACATATTACAAACACATACACACACATGTAACCCTGGAGACAGACAAACAAATACGCGCCCGTACACTTTTTCCTGGTACTCGTTGTTTCCATTCTTAGGAATGAGGCAGGCAACCCACTTTGACTGACCTAATTTAGCCTAACTGCCCCATAACTAGAAATATGTATAGTTCCATTTAGCATCAGTTCTCTCTTAAGACGCGTGCTTCAAAAACAAGCCGTTTGACTTGCTTACCAGTTGCGAAATTCATGTTTGAGGAATCCGTCACCCGCTCTGGTTGACGATGCCCAATGAGCCCTACCTAGCTTCAGCAGCGATAAAAGGCAGCAGCAACACGAGTCAATCATAGCACGCCCTAACCATAATAGGAGTGACGAGAAGCACATACTTGCTGCAGTTCTTAGTAGCTGGTCTCTTCCTAAGGAAAAGATCATACTATCGTAGACATAAGCCTTAAAAATAGAACAAAACTCTGTTATAGTCGGTAAGGCAGGCCACGTCAGCGCAGATAGTGCAATATAATAGTAGTTGAAATCTATGTACTAGGAAAATTGGGCAATATGCATAACTTGGAAAATAAAATTGAATTAGCTATGAAAATGTTAATAAGCCGATACTAATTGTTCGCGTAAGGCATGTTTTTTTCACACGACCATTATAGGTCTTATAGAATTTGGTACAGCTTCGAACTGGTCGATTTGAAAGAAATACCTACACATAGAATGTGTTTTAAGGTCGAGCGGCATGTGCTGGTGGAAACCACAATCTGATCGCAATCCTATACCAAATCTCTACAGGAGTGTCCGTGCAACAAGCGGCTTACCTATTTTCAGGGTTAGGCAATTATTTTGGGTCGACCGAAGCCACTTGAGGCAGTGAATGAATTCAGGGAAGTGCACTTCGGGCACCAGTAGCCTTAGTGTCAAGTGGTGATTTCTCTGCCATATTTCACCAAGGCCAACAAATAAATCCATAGAAATGTGTTGGATAAAATATTGCACTCTATAGTATTTCGAGTACCTATTTGACGGTAGTATAATAAACGAAAGTCATCAAACTGTACACAGCGGATTTCCGCAAGGACTGAAAATGATCACCAGTGAAGATCTCGAGTTTTTGACAACCGGCGAAGCTATGATCTCTGATTGTTGTACTTCAGAAGACATTTTAGTTCTAATTACAAGTGCGTTGTGGTAGCTTTACGATTCCATTGTCGATTTATAGCCAAGTTTATAGCCATTTTAATTCTGACGATACCGTAGTATGTACGCGATAAGATTCGTTTAGTTGTGGTTCAAGTGTTTCTAGCACTGCTATGTTCTTATTTGCACTTTCGAAATACACGTTATCTCTGCCTCGAGACTTTCCGGACTATTTCGAAAGTTTGACGCCGAAATTAAGTTTAATGTCTAATCTAATTGCCAACAAGCACCCAGATTCAAACAATGTTAGCAGTTTGAAGGTTGCCAATCTTGCGGCCGGGTACTTCTCACATTATAGAGGTGTCTCTTGTGAGGCATCGTTTCCTTATATTATAAAAATAATCATACGATCATTCTATGCAACTATCTCAGGTGACCATTCAAATCGATATAAAATATACTTATGGAATGATAAACAGAGCTATAAAAAGAACCTACACATGATGCAAAAGTGAAACGTAATCTTATTAAGGTGACACACATTGTCGATTGAACGATACATATCGATGGCAATGCCTTTTCGAAAAACCCTATTGCAGCCTAGACAGTTTGAGCATCGAATGTTTGAGCTTCGAATCGATAACTTCGAATGAAAGCCCTGTTCACTTAATTGCCCATGCTGGATATTGTCATTGTTTCGGATCACGCGCATAGAAACAAACTTTTGTAGCTCGTAAGAACATATAAGACTCGTAAATATAAAAAATACAAATAACAGGTATAAATTCTGTCATGGATATTATGGTGCCACCCATATGGTGCATCTAATGAGTTGATCCCGGGGATTTGCTTTTGGCCATCAGTTAACCTGACAATTGGCGTATACGTCAAAACGACTCAGGGCTTATTTAAGCCTGTAAAGTAAAACCAAGCCCAAGCTTATGGTAACGTACCAAGTATATTGAAAAATGAAACAATAATAAACGACTAAAAACCTAACTTTATCGGTTCCGTAAATCACATTATCTAGCAGTGCGTAAAGCAAACTTAAGGTTTGGGTAGATAAAATCATTTATTGGTTTGTTAGTCATGTTTTGGAAAAAGGTCTAGTACGGCAACTCGTAGTACAACCTTTTTTGCCTTCAATTATGCTCGGGATACCGCAGGGCATTACTTATTCACGGGTAATGCAGGACTCGGAACATTTTGAACTTACCTACAACGTTTCAGTTCTGTTAAGCTGCTTCAACTTGTTTCAGGGAAGTACTTACTCTTCGTATTGCGGATAATTAAATGCTAACATTTCGCGAAATCCTAAACTTTCTCGGATAACATCTAATATATCGTATTATTAACGAATATAGGCGTTAGACGTAACGATTTATCTCACTGGGATTAAAAGGAGTAGAGTTCTTCACTTTTTGATAGACAACAGAATTTTGCTCGTCGTGCGCAGTCGAATTGATACTTTTCAGTATGACAAAAAGTCTATATTCACTTTGCCCCGCTAGCTGTGTACGCGTAGATATAGAACGATAGCAAAAACAACTTATGTACACCCTGGGAAACTACATTATCATAGCTGGTGAGTAAGCTTGTGTGCATATGCGTTGTTGGACACGTCATCACAGCCCAACGACCCACAGACGGAGCGATGTGGGCGCACGTCACCGACAGCCACCTGTAAGACGATGACAAACCCGATATGATGCCTCTACATACAATTGTGACTCAAAGTAAGCGGCGGTTTACTGCAGTGCAGCTGGCACTGCCTTCTTCAGACGGGCTAATACACGAAACACAACTAATGGATAAAATTATCTTGTTGCAGTTCTGCGTTGCAGGTGGTGACGCCTTTCACCACTAGGGAAGCTTCGTCGAAGTCGATTCCACGCCGCGCGATAACTGCGACCTTTTTCGTGATAACGACGACGACGACGACGACGACGACGATGATGAAGGTGAGTAAGCCAAACGATGCTACAATTGTTGTCCCTAACGGCCGGCTTTGTTATGACCGAGAGGGCAGAAATAGCGGTACGTGCGTAATCTAAAGATAAGTTACAATTTTCCAAACGTAGTTCGTTGCCAGCCACCGGCCTCTATGCGAACAACAGAGTGGAATACGCCAAGAAGAGCTAATTGGTTGTTAATTGAACACCGTGGTCATAATGTTTAAGATACTAGCAGCAATGTTTAATTCCATGAAGCTGTTATTGCACCGGTTAAACTATGGGAATGGCTTGTAAATTGGACAACAACGGATACTAAGTTCAGGGACACGCGAAATGGCTTAGGTTCGATGCTAGTACATTTTTTTTTTCGTTCTGGAACGAGACAGCGGTGTTTAATTAAGGCAGCGCGGTGTTTAATTAAGGCAGAAGTAGACGTCGTCACGTATTTAGACTAGTGTGCGGTAAATATGGCCCATTGAAGTTGTCAATGATGGCTCTTATAGAAAGCATCCCTTTATTATTCATTAAAAGCAAAACTACTTTCATTTCCGTTTCCTGTAGTTTTATATATATATATATATATGTATGAGTTGCGATGTCAAACTGTTAGTAAATAAATATGTAATTAGCAATTGACGTTATGAAACATGTTCTAAAGTTTATTCTAATTACTAAACAGATTACATACTATGAAGTCCATCCAATGCTCATTGATGACAGTACCCGTTGAGAAATAAAGGAACAGAGAAGAGCTAATGGATGGACTGAGATTGGATCGTAACATTTCAACATCACACTGATTTTTTAAGTGATATTATAGCTATCTACTTGACACGATAACTTACTTTTTTTTTTTCTCTTTTGACGTATTTCTTATTAAGAGCTGTTCGGACTATTGACAATATAGAGCTATCGAAAAAGCTAATCTGATACGATTACATATAAATAAAATGCAATCACTCTAAGAAATAGATTAGAAAAATTATCGCTTTCTACGTGCAGGCTCGAACACAGGCATTTTGAGGGTGCTACAATAAAACCACTGTCCTTACAAAGGCCAGTTGAACGGTTAAATTAAAGTTAAGTGAATGTTTTTTTTTTTTTTTTTTTTTTTTGGCATTACAATGTTGCACTATGAACTATTACGTTGGTGCGGCCAGTGCTCCGGGTAGCGATAATATTTCCGAACAACAAAGATTCCTCTGGGATCATCGTGCATTCATAGTAAACTTAATTTTGTTAATTAAAGTAATTTAGAGTGCGCTAAACATTGTGCTTTCCAGTATGTGCTTTGGGCAGCTCTGCAACTATGGCGCTTACACGAATAAAAACTTCAAGTTATTATTCACCCATCACAGAAACGTTTCGATTTATTTTTTTCTAAGGTATTCCGAGATCGTCTTTCATGGCCAACGCATCGTATCAATTCAGCATCGGCATCATAGCGCGCAGTTCGGGCCTTTCCATTGAGGATGCAAAATGAAATCAGATTGGTCATCTAACCCTTTTGGCTAGCACGTAGAAAACGTTATCCTTGTTTCTACCTAACGCTACTTGTTCAGGGACTAAATACAGAAATTCGATTCGGTGCACCAATGGCGTTCGACTACACGAAAATAGTATAGAACCTGCCCAGTTCGTTATGTTTCAACTGGCAGCGACCACTACGCTTAGTGTCTACTGTATGTAGAGTTCAGCCTGTAGGAATACTAGCGCTAGCTATAAATGAGATCAGTCCCCAGCCTATCTGTGATATCGGTGGCATGCGAGACGATAGTGTTCTATTTTTGTGTTAGCTTGTAACTCGATTATATAACTGACAAATTCGATCAGTGTACACCTTTATCACGCACAGGATTGTTAACTTCGACGTTGAGGCATGAGGTCCGCATTAAATACTACGCCGAACATTCGTTCATGTATATTCGTATTGGTCTTATTGGAACCGCGCCGTTGACGTCGGCACGGAGTCATCGTGCATTGAACCTTCACGCATGTAACGATCATGTCCCATGCAGGAGAATTGTGCCAACTAGACATCACGTCTTCAGTTTAATTAACTGATAGTATAAAGATGCCCGGTTACTCACTTTATTTGGGCTTGAAGTTGACATGAAATATACATTCGTTTAGCAGGAGCCACTTTTGCCAATGATCTCTCTCGAGCAAGTAAAGCTAATTTATATATTTTTCGCCTATTATAATATTAATTTATATATAGTGGGGTATTGTTTTATAGAAGTACCATGAATGCCTTTTTTGTTTCACCATGTTAGTTAGTAGTACTTATTTGATGTTTAGCACTAGTGCACTTGAGCTAGCTGCAGTATCTGGGCGATTTCCATTTTGGATGCTAGATAAATTAGAATAAATCTGATTTTGTCACGATCTGTTGTGGTCATTTCAAGAATTGCCTAACCTACTACCAGGACATTAGAACGAACCTTATCGCAGGACGTGTGTTATCGATCGGAACGAATAGGGTACGTTATATGACGGCAAACTTGCTCACACACAAAAGCCTTGCAATACATAAACGTAGAAGCATTTAGTTCTAGTAAGTTTTTGTCTGGAGTGAGGCTGAGCCTCATCATTATGTCATATTTCTACTCTTACTCGTTCTTTCTCGTTGTTATTTTTAATAGATTACATTATTAATATGCTCTAGCTAAACACTCGAGAGTGCTGTCGATTTCGGATCGGCAGAACTCTCCGGTGTTTATACTAGATCGTTTTTTCTAGATTTCACTATTATGTAGCAAAAAAAAGATAATGTAATTATTTTTAAGGAAAGGTTAATTCAAGCGTTCACGGTTCGCGGTGAAGTTTTGTTTGCTAATTACACCATTCCTTAACATGGCTACGATTAAGTTAATAGCTTCCAAGTTGACATGTACTCATTTCTATGCTCTATACATTATATACGTACACATTACTATAAAGCAAGACATAGTTTTCAATGAATGAAATGCTAGCTTTCTGCCGTGCATATTCAAACATGTTTCCCTCATCTTTTTTTACAATGTTCTATGTACACTCGACTGAAAGGTAATTAGCGCCAATGTGTTTTTACCATTGCTCACCCTTGTCGCGTTACGTGTCACTTCGTAGATGTAGGTGCTTCCTGTGAAATCTCGGCCAACGGTCACATCTAGGTATTGAGTCGTTTCCGTTATCGCACCTCAGTGGGGAGAAAGATGAACCACGAGCTCAATCTTCGATTAGAAATACTGCTTCGCCCTATTACAGAAATCAATTGCGGCCCATAAATATCCATTGGCTGTCTTAGCTGCTATAAAGCAATTTATAATGTAATCCTCTGCAGCCTCTTTTGTGGGCTCTTATTACGACTGCTATATCATTTGTTTATATGATGGTTTTTATAATTCGTAAATCCAAAAGCCCGAACAATCAATTATGCGGTTAAATAGCGACATGTCTTCACGGGCAATTTGGCCGTCATGGGAAATATTCTCGTTCGGTTAACCCTATTGGGCCATTACCGACGTAGGAAGTGGCCAGCTACCATAAACGCGGCAAGACCTTTATAATTTTCTATTTAATCACCGGAATACTTCGGTGGACTTTATGCACTGCGTACGTTCAGAAAGATAGCAACGCGCACTTTTTTAAACCGCTGGCTGCTACCTTTCGTCAGGTCACTTTCATGAAATCAGTCGACGAAGCTACTGCTTCCAGGCTAGCGTTTTTTTTATAGTGTTACCAGTTAATTGTTCTCTCTAAACAAGTCTCAGAATTACCCTTTTTTTTTTGGTATAGCATCAAGGATTTGTTCCGTTTAGGAATACAACCGGAGTGGGTGTTACTGGGCTTTTTCAACACATCGATGAGAGTCCATGACAATTATACAAGCAGCTATTAACCTTAGTAATTTTACTTGCCTTAATCTCTCATTTTCCTGATTGTTATTTAATATTTTTCCAATGGCAAGATTTGAACCAGATAGCAGCATATCTTGTTAGTTATGTTTACCGTAACGACACACTCAAAGAGATGTGCATTAGCCAGCCGGATCACACCATTCTCTAACATTAAGTTAATCTACTGCCTTTCGACATCCTGTAAGGCTTTGTTTATGGCCACGTCAATAGACTTGTCTTCACGGAGTTCGGCACTTTGACTCTGTTTGCTTTATGGTCCTAAAAGAATCGCGTCGTGTGTTACCCCGTCAGCAGTTTTCTATGTGGATGGCTTCTGCCTCTAATTACTCGTTTCCAGTGATTCCGCATAATGGTCTACGAATAGCAAAGTCCATGAGCTTATAATGCTATTAATGTTAACAAGTTAAATCTTTCCTGTAAATTCCCCACTAATCTATCGCTTGTATAAGAAACGTCATCTAAAGGATGTTTATACGCGGCAGTCTCAACCTTGTGTTGGAAATGAGCGTCCTTGACGTCCTTGATCTTCCCAGTGCTCTACTTATTAAATAACTGTGAAATAATAAAAAAAAAAACATTGTCTTCACATGAGTGGATATTATGTTAGACAGAGGCAACCATTGCTGCATCAAAAATGTACTTAAAACTAATAAACATAAAAAATATACATAAAAGGAGTGTTTGACTTGATGTGAAACTTGGATTTAAATAGGACATTTGTTTAAAGCAGAACGTTCATATCCAACGAAGAGATAGCTAGGATAGGTTAACAGCTTCTGGTAAATAGTACTAAATCCTATTCGTCGGAGTATACACGGATGATTATCTCTAGAGTTTACAATATCTAATACTATGATATCTTACTAATTTTCTTTCTAAACCAATAAGGTAATAAACATGTTTCTACAAAACAACCGAGATAGTTGGTAACGATTGGTATTAGTGTCAGCGTCTTTAGTACAAGTATTGCCAAACAGTATTACGGCTGGCGCTCCCTCCAATAACCTCCTAGCTATACATACATACTAATAAGACAGAATATATTTTCACGCACTGTTACTGACAAAGTTACTTGTGAAGGCAATTTGTTTTATTGCTTATCGGTCTCAGTTGTGTAAATTTCCAATATCATTTTCGTAGAAACATCTGAACTTGTGAAAACCTTCCCTTCTATAAACGTGGTAAACTGCAGTGATGACGGGACAGAAGCACTTTCACGCTAACAGTGACCTCTGTTTAGGTAAGTGTTTTTTTTACACCTCTCAGCATATATCAGCTGGTAGGGAGTCGTCGGCATCTGCGGCCATTCACACTCTCAGGTTTGGTGATTACTGAACCTATTTATTTAAGTATTCATTTTGCCCATTAGGTGCTTTCTACACAGCAGCCCCGGCATCGTCTCGCTTTCCTTGTCAACGTAAGTTTTTGTGCAATCTTAAGTTGTTAAGTTTGGATAATACAATCACTCAGAAGACAATAGCAGCGAATTGCTATTTTCTGTTACTCTGATCAGTTTTTTTTTGTTTTTATGTAAATAAGTAATAGCATAATGATACTGAAAGTAATAACATATTAATGATATAACTTTAAACATGTTTGCGTAGCTGCAATTATGAAGGTACCGATCTCTGTAGCCGGTGGTATTCTGTGATCTGCCTGAAGACATTTTTTTTTTATGTGTGAACTGATGTTACGTTCAAAGTACTCGATCCGAATCGCTTTAATCGTAGGCATGCAGCCCTGTTTCCCTCAACAGCAGTTGCAGTGTTATTTGTCAATAACCGTACTATATACCCGGGCCAATCATTGAACGGCCTTGGCAAGAATCACTAGTAGATTGAAGGATTCTTCTTGGCAACTTGAGATAGTACAAATAACGGTTAAAATTGAAGAGAAATTTGCTAAGGTAATAGATATAACGTTGGTACAACAAGGTTTCCGAGGGAGGAATTTTTTTTCTAGAAGTATCCCTTCTAGTCCATGTTTGATGCGCGTAACACTGACAGCCTCTAGCATTGATTCTAATGCATCGACAAAGTGTTAACAGAAAATCTTCAATCAACTATAAACGCACTTGTCTCATATGTAAACACTAGCCAATAATCATACAGAAACGCTGGTATGTATAATTATAGTACGACAACAAATCCATAGTTAAATAATTAAACTATGAATATATTCATATTAGGTGTTTGTTCAGACAGATAAAAACAGAACTGAAGCCTATTGCTCTTATCGGAGCTCTTCTAAAATGATGTCTGCTCGAACGAGTTTTTGCATTTTCTGTTCTCGTGCCCAGACGGATGGACGCCATCCGCTTAATGACAACATCTGCTTAATGGTGCTAGTCTCTAACTAGCGAAACGTCACAGGAGCTAAAGAAATTGATCGAGTAAATAACTCAACGCTGATTCATACCGTCCGTATCACTGTCGTCACCTTTTCCTCTACACATTTACACCGACATGCACACGTACACACTCTCACAGCTTGTGATCGGAGGTGACGCCGCTCCCGTCGCTGCAGTGACAGCCTATGCCGTTAGCGCTTTTTTACAATCTAGTTGTCGTCGGGCTAGCTAAACGTGACGTCACCGCAATCAAATACCTAGTCCTATAGTGAAAGGTGGCACTTCATCATAGAGACGCAGGTGATACTGGACTTCGTCTGCTCACTCGATGGCGGAGACATAGTGTGGACGTAACGTGGGCGCCAACGTAGCACCGACACCCATTGAGAGTCAACAACAATCATAATAATAATAGTAGAACTGGGACAGAGCAAAGCCGACAACCGCGGCAACGAGGGCTTGCCATATAAACGTTAATAGAAACAGAAATCTCTATATTTTACTGGTCTAAGATATGGATCGTGTACCGATGGCGTTCAGCCAGCGCCATCTCTAGACTTTGTCAAACTAAGATAAATGACAATCAGAATAGATACAATAATCTGAAGCTGGTCTCTAAAATAATATGGTATTTTGACTTTCAACAGCAAACAAAGTGGTTTACCATTTAGCGATGCTCTGTCAGTACTTCACTATCACTTCATCGTCGAGATCACTCGATTTGGTAGTTGCTGTTCACGTTTTTTAGTGATTTTGATTCAAGATTCTAGAACCGAGACCATAGAAAAGGGCAGCATCACGAAAAAAGAAGTTTCTTGGCACATCCTTAATGAGTGGGTGGTCAAAGGAATTACTATTATTATGATTAAAATGAAGGAAGAATGTTCCAATTTTGACCTTTTTTTTTTCAGGTGGTTGTAATAGAACGACAGTTGTATTGATCCTAGCGACTGACAATGGTACGGAATTATTTTCTAGGATCCACCTATTAAAATGGAAAAAAAAAGTTAGTAAAAACATTTCGCTTTTAATGAAAATAGAGTGAAATGGAATTGACTTTTTAAGAGTGATCGCAGGACCACGCGCGTCTTCTTCTAAAGAGAAACGAAAAAGTTGCCTGTATAATACAAAAAATAGAAGTGATAACATAAAAAGAATAAATTCTTAAGTGCAGAAAATGAAAAGAAACAAGTAGATCCTTTCAATATCCAAGTATTACTCAATTTTTCTTTGTTGTTTTGCTGTAGAATCTGCTTCGCTCGACCTTGTTGAGCCAAAGGGGGGAAAACAGAAACGAGAAACGCAATAATCGACGCGAGAAATCTTATTTTCTCTCTATAATCTCTGTCCCACGACCATTAGCCAACTGTACTAAAAATATTAGTAGTTACCTTGTTTTATACATTTCCAGCAAATACTTCATCGTTTTCACGAGTTCATAAAAAACTTGATGGTTAACATCGATGTATATGTGTATAGATGACATAAGAGCCACCATTCCGGTCTCTATTTTGCGCAGAATTTTTTATGTAACTGTCCTTCATGTAAATGTAAACCAAGCGAAAAGCAGTAATGGATTATAGATATATGCAATTTTCGTAGTACGTCCGTATGCTGCAGTCGCCGAATGATATAATCAGTTGCCGTTCTACGTTTTCCAGTCATCCTATGAAGCTTCACTGCTCTATTGCAGGGATATATTAGTGTCTGTTAAGTGTCCAAGAGAATCGCAGATGACCACCATGTAGAAGGTAAAGTATCCACCTTACCGCACGCAGACTGATCGAAAGCCTCAGCTGTTGTAAGATTCTAGCTCCTTCACGCCAGGAGAGTCTTTTCGTAATGAGGAAAGTCTCACCCGTTCAGTTACATCCCCCCAGTGATCTGAGCGTTTGTGAGTATCGTAAAAGATAATTTTCTTTTACAAATCACAATATAAGGCAACAATGTGACGCTGTCGTACCGTGAGAGTAACGTGAATCATGCGTTTTTATTATTCTGTTTCTAAGCCTAACCCAGATCATGCAGCGTCGATTTGCTCTTTTACTATACTATTTTAATCCGATCGAAATAAAGAAGTTTCGTAGTTGTGCGTATACTAAACTTGAGTGCTAACTTCCGTCAAACTTCACAGTAATTGGTTTTCATCAAAGCTTTTAACTTTCCGTTATCCATTCTTACAATGGTTTTTTCATGGAACTGATATTTGAAAACGACGCAAGTTCTGTGATTATGGCTCATTGTAATTCGCCTGGTGAAAGCCTGGCTAAAACACCTGAAGTGAATGGCCTCCGATTCCAAATACGACAAATGCATATCGAAAACAAAAAAACAAAAAAAAAAAAAAAAAAGTTACAAAATGTCGAACTCTTGCAAAACTATTCTTTTTTGAAATATGAGATCAACGCTTCTTGTATTTTATAATGAAAGACCGAATATATAAAGTGACAGTATTGAACGTAAAAAGGAATTCTAATCGGTTGCTAACGGAAAATCAAATGTATTTCCTCGTATAGTATAGATCAAAGCGGCCCACGGAAACGACCCCACCTTATCACACACTCAAGACCCAGGTGCAAATATTCAAATGCATCTGTGAATGATGCCTATGTGAACCGTCCAATATGCTTGTGTGTATAAGCCAGCCTTACCCGAATTATTTTATCCCATTACCAATATGACGTGCGATCTCCGTACTATCTGTACACTATACCATAGTGAATACGAACTTCAACGCTAGTCGCGCATTTAGTTTTTTTCCATTCCTGCTCCGTGCAGTGGTTATACGCATGTCTATGTGGCACGCGGCCTACAATGTCCTACACTATACCAGACCTTCGTTGCGTTTCTCTGCTATTTTCGCCTTCGGTACCAGCTCGTCATTCGTTCAGCTGGCGTATCTTTTTTCCTTGCTCATGGTTTCCACTCATTCGAAGCTGCGTCTTCTATTTCGTACTCTAGCGCTGTGTTGAGCGCTCTCGGTTCTTTTTATTTTGAATTTTCCTTCCTTTGCTGTCCTTGCCGTATCCTCCTTGAAGCGATCATTTGTCATCGTCGGCAGAGTCGGCGACTTTTGACCTTTCCTTTTACTTGTGTTTTTCTTTTTTGGCCTCTTCCCCGCCTTTGTCACCTGTCCTTATCCCCAAGACCGCTTCACGTATGGTACTCGTTCTCTGTTCAATTTTTTTTCCTCATGACCATCGCCTTTTGCGGACGGAACTCTCCCCGACGCCTCTCAGGCCGAGTGAAAGCAACTGCCACATGTTTTAGAGTGGAGAGCTTTTGTAAAATATGGCATTCCACGAATGACTTTATCTGTTCTTTTTTTTTTCTGCCTCACATTATTTCCTGATCCCCTAGTCTCTTCTTGCGCGTACAACGTCACTTTGTGCCGGGCACATCACAATGCCAACCGGTTGGGCAGCGTAAGCGACGCTACACGATATCGCACACTGAAAGCTGTTCGGCCAGGACTTCAGCTTCGCAACCAGCCGCAAAATGCAGGAATAATAGTAATAATAAGAGCGGCAAAGGAGCACAAAAATTACGAAACAAGGCTTTTAACGCGGGGGCCAGCTCACTCGAATACCAGCCGAGTAGGAACTGAATAAAATGGAATAGCTCTACTTGCTATCGCATTGCCTTCACTTCCTTTTTTATTCCGTTTTTTTTTTTTTTTTGTCGAAATATGAAAATATTATTCTATTTCTGCCAAGTATCTACGGTTACTATTATAAGCGCATACTTAGCCGGCGTCTTTTTAACAACACATACCTACGCAGATATGAGTCATCCAAAGTGAGCGCAGGAAAATAACCGAAAGCTATCCACTATTGTGCCTAGCTTTCCCTCACACGTGTATTCTAATAAAGCAGCAGCAATGGTGAAGATGTCTGCGAAGCCTGAAAAAAAGGGCATGCTAAAAGCTGGCTTTTGGGCTGCGGTTATTGTCCGCGTCAATTCATTACTGCCATTAGTTTGTTCTGTTCGGACAGAAGCAGCAGTTAGAAGACTTTAGGAAAAAACGATGCAACGGGCCGCAACGAAGAATGGAAGTAGGCGCAAGAGGAATGTTTTTCAGCGAAAATAGTGACCTCAGCCCGGGTTTGAAGTTCCTTGGGTTCTTGTGAGTGGCTTGCACGCATGCTCTTCCTCGTGAGGAATGTGACAATGTGCTTCTGAGCTGAAGTCGGTCGATCTATCGCGAGAGAATGCAACTCGGAAATTATATTTCAGCTCACCCAATTCGATATCGAAAAGCCATCGTCATTCGCATCCTGACGAAGAAGAGAGACGCGTACGAGAACTTTGACTATGCAGAATAGAGTTAAGGTAATGATTTAAAATGATTTTCGACAAAAAATGATTGTGATAAAAAGTTGTGGACATCTGATGAGCAATTACGAGATTCTCATAAGCCTCATTACAACTAGCCAAGAATTGAGTACATAGAAAACGAGATTTGCTCCGATCTTCCAGCTAGACAATCGCTTAGGTATTTTAGATTCTTGCATTCTCCGTGGAGCATCTTCAAAGGAAATACCGGTAATACGGATACTCGCATAGGCAACTCAGATCTATGCAGTCTATTTTAATAGCGCTAAATTAGGCCATCAATCGCCACACTTTGGGAAACTAGGCGCCTGTACAAATGCCAGTACTGCCGCTGATTATTAAGATATAAGCAGCTAAATAAAACGGTCTGCGATAATAATTCGTATCTACTATGCTATGCAAATAAATATCTTTGAGAATTTACGTAGAACTACAAGCACTGGATTCAAAAGAAAACAAGGGTGATCCGTTGCTCGAGTAATATATAGTACCGTTTAATTAGTGTCAAGCACACGTATAAGGTAGGAAATCGAAGTTCTAAATTCTGTTGTTCAAGCATTAATTCAAGTGACGGAATCGGAACACTTACCTTCAATAGAAGATTTCTCCAAAAATGTCTTCCTTTCACCACACATGTTGGATAACCTGATATATTACATAATTTGTTTTTGAGGGGTTAGTCTTTTACACGTATATCAACTATTGACGAACAGTTTTTTTTTTTTAAACAGACAATTTATGCTAATGACTACAAGACGCGATTTGGGGGATTACTATACTAAAATTAATTTCTCTTATCGCGAGCACCATGCAATCCAATCCAGCTACTATCATGTGTACCTTGAAATGCGAAAAATACAATACATTTAATTACTGATGTAAACCGAATTGTGTGGCGTCACTCCACAGCACTGAAATAGACAGTCTAAATACGCGATTAATGTATTTTCCCATTTTTGATCATTAGCCTTCTTTCTGTCTGTGCAAGAAAGTCTTTGTGAATCGCACAGTCGAAAAGTTAGTTTCTGACAATTAAAGTTCGCTGCTGTTTTTTCCCTGCCCTCCTGTCTCTGTTTTTCACTGGATATGTTTTTTAGCTTTGTTGAATCGATCTTCGATGCAGTAGCGTCCCACCTCTGGGTAGACGTTTACTCCTTGTGTCTGCCTTTAGTCGTTGTCATCTCCATTGACGTTTTTTTAGCAACGACTGTACAACTGCATTGATATCAGAATGACCGATGCCAGTACACACCACAGTACTGCTACCCAGTCAGCATTCTGAAATCATGTTTCGCTTTTTTCTCCTTTTATCGCTATCGGTTATCCAGTGCAACAAAAAGGAAACGCAACGCTGTGCTGGTAAGAGTAGTACTAGTAGCAGTAACTGAAACACAGACCGCAGTGACCAGGCAGGTAAATAAGATGAAGCAAAATCGACCCGCCGAAACGGTCCATCGCCAGAATCAACCCTATCGAGCTAACCTTTCACAGAAGAAAACGGAAAAACTCTCCGTCTCTTTCTCTTTCTATAGAATTGCGCGTTTTTTAAGTCGACTCGTTGCTTTCGGTGATTGGTGCTTTGTCTTCGAATCTACCGCTTCGTTGTTACCCCCGTTACTGAAGACTTCGCCACTTGCCAGTGTCTTCGTCGAAGGAAGCTGCCGCTTTTCATTGTTTGGCGGCATTAGGAGGACGCCAAAGTTGTTGCGGTGATTGTACGCTAAGAAAATTGGCATGTGAAGCAGCAACGACAGCTCGCGTTCTGGAGAGGTAAAAAAAAAACAAAAACATTTGAGTCAGGCAGACACACAGGCAAGCAGGCAGACAGACGAGGCGGGCAAGCGAAAATCAGCCGATAAGTACAAAGCGAAAGACGACTCAGACGACGGTTATTTCAATGGTACACCAAGATAATAAGCGATTGGCAGTAAGTGTGGTGGTGACAAGATTGATACCACATATTTGCAGTCGTATGTTGGTAAGACCACCTCAGTGAGCAACAAGTCGCAAAAACAGAAGAGGTTCTAGAACAACAGGATTAATAAGGCAAGATGTTTTTTAAGGCATCTAAGTGAATGTATAATATTTGGCATGGCAATATTTTCAATATTAGGCTAGCAAAACGCCTGTTGTCAGGCGCTACAAAACAAACGAATGAACACAAACAAGTTTTGCTTGGGCGAAGACTTTTTTGTGCTTACTTCATTGCTCGCAGAAATCAATCAAACTTTCCTCTGTCATTACAAATTAATTGTCGGTAATAGTAGCTTACAAACCTTTCAGTTGTAGCGAAGCTGTTAGCCACTTGTCAAGGAACTCTTCGGCTTCGGTTCTTGAAGCTCCTAGCGGATTAAAACCGCGAGTCAGACAGCATCTCGCAATATCATCATCGCTCAGAGATTCTAGGGGACCTTCTCTAACTAGTGCGCGATCTATCTCCCAAACAAAGCCACCAAACCTCCACAATTTTCCGTACGGCATAAAACTTCCATAGCGAAGACCTTGCGATAAACTTAGGGCACGCTGGAACAGAAAATGTCACGTAATTGGGAAATTGTTCAGCGCATTTACCCCTTCCATTATATGATGGAAGTTTTTAAACGAAGCTTAGTCAGAAACTTTGCTTAGTCGAACTGGAAATTGCCTAAACTCACCTTAATAAATGCAAACCTACAATGCCTGACGGCTCTCTAGCTGACTGACCACTAGATAACGGAGCATTGCATGCCCCCTTCGACGAGCCCAAAAACAAATCGATCTTCCGAAATATTATACGCTCTTTTGCTAGATAGTTCTAGCTTGGGCAACTGTAGGGTACACATTGTGCTATGCAAAAATATGTAGAAGATAAGCAACATGGTTATGGCCTGTTGTACCATCGTCGCAGCGTACGACTACAGTGGCATGCAGTGGTGATTGTAGATCCACGCGCAAAAAGCGCTAGATACTATAGCACTGGTAATTATTAATTACATATCGATATTGGGTTACGGTAACAATCATTCGACATAACGAATTAAACAGACAAAAACTGTATACGATATTGATGATCGTCGTTAGACTATTGCTAATGTCTAACCATTGTAAAAACAGAAGACTCTAACAGAAACTGTGGCAGTCTTCACTGCAGTTACAATAGTCTCATCGCAGTTACTAGCTATAGTGGTTGCTGTTATTGCGACTAACCGAAGATTATTTTGCAATAATCTGCGGTAGCAAATAATAAACATTTTAGAATAGTAGAAAATTATAATAATATACGATAGAACTACATAATAATAGCAACGAAAAACGAATGCACTCTAAAAAGTCACTTGCTTCCCTAACAGCTGTTTTTAATTATAATAAATACCAATCTATCGGAAATGAAGATGAAGCGATTCAGTAGTTAGCTAACTCTGAGACGCGACAGAATGAATGAATCTTAGAAGCCGCAAAAAGACATCACATTCGTTTCATTGAGCTTGATTGTTGGTTGACAGTATCACACTTTGCTTGGCAGGTTAGGGTAGATAAACGACCTAGGCCGTATATGCGTCATTGTTATGCATACGTCGTATTGCGTATGGCGCAACCTTACACACCCAAGGTGGAACGCGTACGATGCACCTATATATAAATATTAACACAGACATGCTGCAGAGCCTACTGACACCACGGTAATAGATGTTTATAAACCTAACCTAACCTAACCTAAATTTCACCCTTGCTAGCGATGGCGGCGTGTGAAAGACGAGTGAAAAACAAATGAGACGAAATGAGTTAATACAGTGGTACCACGTTACGTGATTACATCCAATAATGTTGTTCAAAGGGACATTGTCGACGTGGTTGAAATCTGCGCACAAACAGGTACGCGTTAGTTCACTTGGACATCAAGTAGTGGCAGCGAGAACCATTGAGCCGCCGCTGTCGATTTTGCCGTCTACTTCGTCTGTTGCGAGAATGAGATCAGCAGCGACCTTGAATCATTTTTAATCGTCTGCTCACACAAATACAATTTTCATATCGATAAATCAACTTGTGCTGTTGAAATAGTCTGATTAATAGTAATTAATTAACAACTAGCATGCGCGTGAACCAAACAATTCCCGATGGAAAACAACTAAATTATATACATATATATATATCCGCTTCTAGCGGCCCATATACGACAACTGGGAAGTATAGGCTGTATAGGCTCATAAACCCTGATGATATGAGGCATCGGTGTACACGTAAATGACCGCAGTAGTCGAAAAGCCCGTTGTGGGATTGACGGCGCGCAGATGGCGCCATCGATTTTATAAATAGGCCGTGTTTCAAAAGAAAAGCGACAGAACAGGCATTTGATTAAGAACCAGCAGTAGATAATTATTTTCTCTATTCACTGTTTGTTCTATCCAGATATATCTACAGCAATGTAATAGTAGAAACATGTCACACAGACTCGCGTACGACGGAAAGCCGCAAAATGGCCAGAGAAATTTAATATCGAAAGTCTACATTCGTTTTAAATAAACTTATATAATTTAATTGTGTCTGCGTGTGCCATATTACATATGTTCAATTAATAAAATATACCGTATGCATAGAAGAAATCGTATTAAAGGTTTTAATTTTTCCTGCAACGTTTTCAGGAAACATCGGGTCGGACCATACTCACTGCAGCTTGTTGGAACCCATAGTTTTACTGAGGCGGCCAAGCGGTATATTGCTTGATGACGCCTTATGAGACAATCGAATAACGAATAACTTATACTAGTAGTTGGAAGGCCCATCCTTCAGAACACTGATTTACTAAAGTAAGGAGCTGTACTAAAAATATGGTATCTATTAGGTTCAAATATGATGATGTCTGCTATCGCTTCACAAGGACTTACAATAGCTACCAACTACAGTAGGTTGGAAGTTCTTACAATATTCTGTTTTTAGGAGTGTATTATTATACTTTTCTATATATACATATAGTATATATTCAGTATATAAGTGATATAAACAACAGCCTGTCACCTATGTGATTCGTACCAGGTGTCCATAGGGGATGTTATGAAGAGCTAGGCTATGTCCGTCTTGAAACAGCGGTTTGATTTCGAGAATTTCCTCCACAGTAGGATGCAGGCCAGAACGAAGCTGAAATTTGTTTAATTATTAATTTATTATTTTTTATATATTTCGATCATTTGACTTATTGTCCCTACGAAAAAGCCTTCGTCTTCACTCAGAACTACTACCCGATAAAAGCAGCTAAAATCAAGACGCAAGAAGCGCTAATTAAAACTTAATTTATAAATGTTTTTTAGAACACTAACTTTTTTCACTATTTGTTGTTTCTTTTGTTGAAGCTCACTCTCGCTAGTTTCGCTCTTGTCTAAATGGTACAGAATCGAATCGTGGTACTGAACCCTTTTAAGGTGCCGTTCAAGCTCAAAGTATCTCAACTGACGCTGAGTCCAAAATTGTGACGACAGTAGCTGTTTGGGAAAAGCATACCTGTTTGAAAACACACAGTAAGCCACAGTAAATATTAGTCTTAAGAAATTGTCCAGCACTCGTTCTTAATTAGGTCCATCAGCAAAGGAAGGAAACTTTCTCCTTATTATTTTTCTATTTTTTTTTGTTGATTCATTTAGAAATAAACATCACAGATGATTTGCTTGTTTAGGCTCGTCTGGGTGAAACCAAATTGCGCAAAGGCCAATATTTCTTTCACGCGATGGCTTGAACAGTTAAGCCTTTTTTGTTAAGAAAGGATCAGCAATCGCTGCTCTAAGCCTCGCCAATGCCATGTATTTGTATAAATAAAAAGTTAATTATTTTCTATATAACAGTTTATAATGCATCGATTCACATTGATTGCAGATCCAACTGGATCTGGTCATTCAAAGACGGTAGCTGAACATAGCCAGCAGTTCTGCTGTGCACTGAATATACCCACAGCACGTGCACGAGACCCTGCGTATCTAAGCAACTGGTTTTTCAAATTATAATTATTGCATAACTATCACAATTATTAATATACATCTCAGTGTTGATGGTTTTGTACACGTAAAAAGCTTTTTATTTTTCAAAAAGAAAAGTGTCATGTTTTTCAAATGGAGCGTTATCTTTTTTTTTTTTAAAAGATTGTTTTAGAACATGACATTCCAAATATGCCAAGTGTATCAGAGGTCGTCGTTCTTCGATTTATAGTATGAGAGTCAAAATTGATTTTTTGATAGGAACGCTACGATGCTGATGGATGCTTTCAACGTTATTTGTTTTTTGCTTGGGTATAACTACTATAGCTATAACCATTTTTCTCCAAAAACATCCATAGCATACGAGTGGCAGTATATCGCGCGGTATGGTTCAGCTTACCAAATGTGATAATTCATAGTGATTGATTTACTAATTCATGTATAATATAATGAAAATATTTAAGATCATCCTAATAATGTGTTTGCTATATCGGGATCTAGGCATTCTGTTTTGGGCATTCAAATTTAGCATTGATAGGCATCAACGACGTCTTGCATAAAGCAACCATTCGTTCTGAAGTCATTAGGTCACTTTGCGACAGCGAACCCAATTGAAGTATATATGTTGTACCTAAATCGTTTCTCATATTTGTTAGTTCCTTTTCGTATAAATCCTTAGATACTTAGCAAATATTCGATGCATGCTGAGCAAATGCTACCAACGTGAGTTAATCTATGCTGACTCTGTTAATTTGGCCAAAGAGAGCCAGAAGGCCAACCACTGATGGAGGATTCGGCAATATTTCGGTTATTTCGAGCCCAGCTTAACCATTCAGCATGATTAAGTTCTTACTTTCCGCTTCAGCGGAAAGGATGCAAGACCAAGAATTCTGTTTTATGTCCGTAAAAGCATCAGATTGATGTAAAAACTTTCAGACGCGGTTTATAAGCTGTGAATGGCTCTCATAAGATTCCACGGACTTGCTAGGGAATCTAATTAATCTTTTATTTATTTATTTATAGGGTATAAATACCAGGGTAGCTGAATAAAAATGTAAATGAACAAGAACAGACGAATCTTTAAATTTACCGTTCACTTCTTTGGATTGCTCTTGCCTAGTAATAGGCATTAATATTAATGAATAGAATAATAAAGAGATAATTCGGAAATGGATTCTTACTTGCTTATCGTTATTGCTTGTATTATTATAAACGCTCGTGGGGTCGTACGATATTTTTCCTGCTTAATTTGAATTTTCGTATTAGAATCAGAACTGGCAGAATTTTAGCCGATTATAGTAGTTCCAATAAGTTATTCTTTGCTTTTATAAAATCAACAACTGCTGTGTATCGTAAATATTCTGAGTCGATCTATTGCCTTTAAAAATTATCATAAGCTTCGTGTACTCTAATCTTTGTGATCAGTATACAGTTTTAGGTTTGCTTGGAGGTAACAACGCTATATGAATTGAAATATATCTTGCTAAATGAATGGTTGGAGCAGTACAGATGAAAATATTACGCGTTCCTATTACATTATGTTATAGATTGGTTGCTTGGGAATAACTTCGTCTCCCCTGAAATTCCCCAGTAATTGCAGTAACTGATATGCATTCTAGGAAGTGGGACTCGTATCACACCCAAATTGTAGAACCCAAAGCTGCTGATTGATTTAAACAAGTCTGTCGCGACTAGTGACAGGACCGACAAGGTACGACCTAGAGAAATATAATTATTATCTAAATTGTGTGCTACATATATGGATTTGGTTTCATGTACGTTTGCTACACGGACCACATCGTCTACAGTGAAGCTGTTTTATTGTCTGTTTTATTTAAACATTTCGAGAAAAAAGTGTCGTGGTATAATTAGGTTGAATGGTAAAGATTTTCTAAAATATAATGAATACCATTTTCCCCACGTGGAAGTCAATCCGTTAAAGTCGATTGTTTGCAGTGGATTTGTTCCCGACAGCCTGTGAGGGCAGTAGTACTCACCTAAGAAAGCTACACACCATAGGCTGCATTGAAGCGCAGATTTGATCTAAGTAAATCAAGCTATTGACATTTGCACTCTATAATTACTGTAATAAGCTGACTTACAACAGTGGGAAAATGAAGTAGTTTGTTAGCGGCATCGCGCAAATGATCAGTATGGGAGCAACGTGTATCATATCCTTAGGAACCTGTGATAAATAGAAGTAAACAGAATTAGCAGATCGTCCAAGGTTAACACTCTATCTACTAAGATATACTATGTTTTCAACTATTTAATGAAATATTTCATTGGCGTAGCTTCCTACTCACCTGCTTAGAGGTACGTGCCATCTTGCATGCACCTAAGCACTCTATTAAGACGGCTAATCGATTTGATTTTAAAACAGTTTACCGTATAACACGCAATACGTGTTCACATTAAAAGTTAAAAGTAGATGATTCACCTTGTAAAAAACTTCTAGTTGCTCTCGCGATAATTTGTCAACTGGCTTCCCGTTTTTAAGCTCTTTTGAAACGGTGAGATACATTTGTATGTCTTTATACAACAGTTTTGTTCCTAAAAAAAAAGCGAAAAAACATAAATGTAAGAAATGCTGATCTCTCATACAAGATCTATATATATATATATATATATATATATATATATATATATATACTGTCTTCTAGCGCTACACAAATTGATATTAAATTAAGTAGAAACGTGAGAAAAGTTTGCAGCAACGATTTCAACTGTCATTTGTAAGTTTTTGGTTTGCCGGTATAAGGGACCGGACGCTTCCTCATACTTCATAATTCCGGGAAAGGCGGGAACTTAAGCTCGTAGAATAAAAAAAAAACTTTCTATGGAAATAATAGTTGTCATGGTCACAGCACCATTCGTAAATCATTTTTTACTAAAAGTATTAAATGTATATAAATAACAGGTGGTGATTTTTAAGTTTCCTTTATTTACAGTTTAGTTTGTTTTTTTAACATATAGATTAAATGAGATAGTATGACATTTTAGACACGTTAAAAACGAAACAAAGACGTTCCACATGATGACTGAACCTATCCACTGTATTTAATTAGATTACATAAAAAGAAATATTTTCTTTAATAGAACACAAGAAACTTCAGTGTTGTCATAAGTAAGCAATAATATTTTCTGGTTTCTGAAGGCCTGAATAGAATGAATCAAGACAATAGAGCATTACCAATTTTCATAATATTGACGTAAGTACAATTAAAGCCTCACCTGATCCAAGGCTATTGTACACATCAAAGATTGTTGGCGTGTGTTTTTGCATAAGCCTCTCATAGCCTTCGACGAACTCAAGAAATTTTCGAGCGAGAAATATACGAGGCCGGGAGCGGGGTTGTACATAATTTTCTCCATATCTAAAAGTTGATAAAAGGTTGTATTCAGAATATCATGTATATGATGACATTGATGAGCTTTTACAAATATGTTTGATCAAAACACCTGCGAGTTTTCAGCCAGCAAGACAAGTAAAGACCAAGCCCTCTTCCAATTTCACTTTTCATCACCTGTAGCCAACACAAGCTAAATACGTTAAGGCCCATACGATTGAATGTTAACTTATATACGTAATAACATATTTTTATCCATAAGTTTAATTTCATAACTTGAACAGATAGGTAGACAAACATAAAACAAGCAGGTTTCATCTTGGATGCTGGCTTAAGAGAGGGGCACACCTCCAGAGACCTTTGGCACGACACGGTTGGTTGTGATGCAGAGGACATCATTAACGCACACTGGATGAATTAGAACTTTTAGAACTATTTGAGAGCTGTTTTCGAGGGCTTCCCAGATTTAAAAAAAAAAGTCAGTTTTTTATATTTTATGTATAACAGAGGCGTATCCGTTGGGAAAAGTGATTTAGGTGGAAGTGTATGTTTTTGATCGAAGTTCAGTACCATCGTTGAGAGGTACGCGCTCACAAACAATATATGACGTTCCATATACGAAAGCACAATTTTAGCGTAAACGTCAACGAAAATAACTAGTGATTCTAATTAGTATGCACGAGAATAAATCGGCCAGCATTATTATCAGTTTGACAACTGGCCCTCAGCACGAAACGAAGAGTGTCTAGACCATTTCACGTGTTCTTACATTTAGTAGGCCAACATGATAGCATTTACAATTAAGAGGAGGTGGTCATTTAAACCTCTCGATACTACCTAAACAGTACTACAACCTTAATGTTTGAACTAACTTAAAAAGCGACCTGTCAGGTAATCGATTTGTTGCATGCTACCTGTACGTAGTGTTTTTGTTGTTTGCAAAAAAAAAAAAAGAATTTCCTTAGCTTAGTGAACTAAAACCAAAATCGAACAAATTTTATTCGCCAAGGTTTTGGCGTCTTTGAGAAGAATGACGATATTTTGATTGCCTCCGTCGGCACTGAAGGATTCCTTACTGAAAAATGCGATGAACATTATGTTAAGCATTCATTTTACAATGTTTGAATAACAATATGAGTTATCTTGTCGAAATGAAATAAAAGTTTGCGTCTAATTTCTAACAACAGATTAAACATAGAGCTTTTTGCAGATGTCACTGCTATATTAAAACATCGTCACCACCAGGATCTTGTGGTTCTGGTTAGAAACCATATGACAGAACAAACTTCTAGAAAAAGAAAGTAAAAGTACTTTATTATAAGTTTACTTGATTATACAACAACTGATCATGCGTTATATGCTTGCGTGCGGACTGCGAATATAATGTTACATACATACATTGTCCAGTTGAAATACATAAATTACGTATACATTTTAGGCAATGCTTATATAGGGCACATCTATGGAATTTGACCTACTTGATTTTTTCTCGATTATCCGCGAGCTTCCTGAATTGAGTAAGTTGCCCTATAGAGGGTCTCAGAAAGCTCAATGCCCGATGCATACTTTACTTGTTATTTTCGTTATACATCCGACAAATCACTTAGGAAACTTTTTTCTTCTACCAAGGTCTTGCAATGATAATGAAAGTAATAAACGAAACGGAAAAGCCTTCAGTGAATCGTACTAACATCGAAAAGATTAGCCGGTAAAAATTATTCGATCGGCTCAGCCTAACAAAGGATTCGACTCGCGCACCGGGTGCGGCCATTTTGTCTCATGTATTGATTTCAGTTATACTTCGTAAGCATGCTATGCTATAAGTTCCCCTCTCACGTATAGGGGGTTTGAAGTATACAGAGCTTAAGTATTTTTCTAATATTTAATAAGAAACAATACAATATTTCTTTACCTTTTAATATTTCCTGTGTGATGCTACAATTAGTGCCACAAAGGTACCACAACCATCTGACAGACATCAAAGCTAAATTATCAAGAGTACAAACCGTATCGAAAATCAACAAAGAAGATGACAAAAGTATTCAGGTAAGCTTTATTTTGCCTTTATACATCGATTAACGTTATCCGACGGCTAGGTACACAAAATGTTGCGTCATTTGCTTGTCTTTCTAAGTCTATGATAGTGTATTTGAAATTGAAAAAATATGCGTCGCCAATTTTGTTCTTGTTTCTACAATAAATACGAAAAAAAGGACACTGAAGCTCCGTCAAATGTTTCGGTCTTAGATGGCAGTAGTAGCTTCTTCATTAAGGCCTCTTAGGCGCTCTTTTCGAACAAAATAACTTTTGCTTAATAGACGACGAACAATTGTGCACGTGTGACAATGAGCTTACGTAAAGCGAACATTTACGATAAAAACTATTTGGATAGTCAATTTAATATGTCATTCTGAAACTTATTTATTCTTCAGTTCTTATAGCTGAGTGTATATTTCTAATGTACCAAGTTAATCAAATTGTTTTCCTGTGATTCAAATTTCTAACATTTTCGGGTTTTGCAAGAATTTATGTTTATTTATATAAAAAAGAATCATAATAAATATAATTACTAACAAACTTCCGAGTACCTGAAAACCATATTGAATATTCTGTAGGTAGAATAAAAAAAGAGGGACTTACAATAATAGACGAGTTCCTAAACGAATAGAACTCTCTACATCAGTTACTATTTATAAATTGGTTTAGTTATCGTTTTCTGTGCATCGTTGGTAACTAAGGCTGAGTTGCCGTCTCTGTATGTAATTTTATAATCATTTAGAATTTAGAATAACTAATAATATGGTAGCAACATATGAATGGGAATGATTTACAACCTTTGAAGTAGATTCGAGTTGCGTTTTGTTTTTTATTTAAATGGTAAACTTTGATCTGTTGTGATCACAAGCGTCCATGACAATCTCAATAAGCATCATAACTTCACGGTATAATTTCAGAGCACTGATTATGGGCGCACCTGGTTCAGGTAAGGGCACAATTTCTGAGTGGATCGTTCGAGATTTCAATCTAAAACATCTTGCTGCGGGAGACCTCCTCCGAAAAAATGTCAAGGAAAAAACTCCGATTGGTAGTATACTTTTACTTTAAACTTTTCTTGGTTATGCGAATTATTATTGGAGAGGCGGTGGTCTAGTCAACTAATAGATAATATCTAAATAGACGCTTCAAAAAGGCGCTGATGCAAGTTTTCCAACACCCATACCTATACATCTTGTGTCAGTAAACAAATTATATACATTAAAATACATTGTTATTCATTTTACTGATTATTTTTGTGCATTTGAAGTATTGGTAGCCAGATATGTTTGCCTTCGGGAACCATTGAATTCGACAGGTCTTTGCCACTAGCGGCGTAAGTTAGCCTGGCTGACACGTTCGGCAGACTTTGTATTGTCGCTTGCAGTCTCAATCATAAACTATCTCCCAGGGTCGTGCAAATGGTGACTGTGCGCTCTTTCTGCCGCTTCTTTGCTAGTTTCTTTCCTTTGTACGCAGTAATCTCTGTTCGATATGAGCGGACGTTCACGATCGTCTCATTGTTGTCGTTGATGACAAACACACCGGTGCCAACAATATAAATATACCGTCCCTATTCGGTTATCCTCATTTATCGTGTCTGGGCGCATAGAAAATACTTTGCGGGACTGCTATATTACCTATAAGAATAGTCGATAAAAATAAAGCTCAGTTTCTTGAAGAGCGTTAAATGATACTTGTAGTCTAAATATATTGCACAACTTACCTTCTAGTGTCATTAAGTACTGTTTTATTGGGCCCATTTTTTTCCCGTAAGTCGCAGCTTACAACGGTTTTCAAGCCATTAAATATCAATCCAAATATATGGGAAAACTGGGATCTCTCTGTACCAATACGTCGATTAGAAGCCTACTGCTTGCGGCTGGAAAGTAGACCCTAGCATATGAGACATACATGTTTCATTTATTCTTAAATACATTGTTGAATTTGGGCCACTATTACAATCACCTTTTAAAAGCTACAAAAAGATGAGAGAGTAGTTTCAAGTTGACCACAGATGACGTAATTGTTAATCTTATCAACCAATCAGGGTTCTGATATCGTTTCATAGGTCGTGATGCATCATCTTATATCGAAAAGGGCCAACTTGTACCTGACAGTTTAGTCACCAAGATGATATTGGAGGAACTCTCAACAACATTTAGTAAGCAGTCGTACTTACTCGATGGATTCCCCCGTACCATTCCTCAGGCAGAAGCATTATATGAAAAAGAGAAACTCGATACCTGTATTAATCTCGCTGTTCCAGAGCAGGAAATTATGGATAGAATCCAAGGTACTGTGAGTTTCGCTGTCAAGGTTGTTTTTGCTCTAGACCTAACTTAAATGCGTGATTACGATTCGCGTTGGTCTAGCATGCCATACTAAAGCACCAGCTATTCTGGGTGCGTATCAATATATAAACAACAATTATACCAATAAAAAACTTAATGAGCAGGCTTTACTATAGAATATTCATGAACCTTATGAATCTATGAAGATTTGTGAAGGCTAAACGTTTAATCTTTCCCATTATACGAATACAGGCCGCTGGTACCATCCTGGCAGCGGCCGCACTTACCATACGCAGTTCTCACCGCCAAAAGTCCTTGGAAAAGATGATGTAACCGGGGAACCTCTCGAGCAAAGGTCGGACGATAAGCCTGATACTGTTAGAGCTCGGCTCGACGCATACCGGTAAGACCTGATGTAAATAAATACTCAGTAAAAAGTAAAAAGGCCTCGTCTGTTAATTATTCATCTAGCCAGAAATTACATGTGTTCCACTCCTTAAAGTCTAACAGTTTCGGCTCATTATTGGCAAACTTGTTATCAAAATAACTGTTCTGTATTGTTTCTAAAGCAAAACCTTCATTTATAGATATCTCGTAAGTGGTGTAATACGCTTCGGATAACATATTATATAACTACGTAATATAAACAATATAGCCGAAAAATCCGTATCGTGTTGTGTAGTTATTTTAAAGCACTGCCTAGTAAGGCATTAGAACAATCACGTAATTTTGTCCAGGTATAAATAATAACCTTTGATATTCTTCTTCTGAATTTCTTCTTTAACCACCACAGAAAGCAGACGGCTCCGGTACTTAACTTCTACAAGGAAAAAAATCTCCTCCAAGAGTTTGCAGGAACAAAATCGAAGGAAATCTATCCAAAAGTGCATCAGTATTTGGCAACAATTTGCGAACCAGTAAATACGCAATGAGTGGCCATTGAAACGAGCAAATATTTCTGAATATAATAGCCTTCCCACGCTGATTAACCGATTTCGTCATATCAAATTATTATAGAGTGATTTGTATTCCAAGAATTAATACGCCTGACTTTGTATGAAACGCTAAGAAAAACTAATAAAACAAAGTGATATATTTTTATATTTTTTAATACTTATGTATTTATTATTCCTAGTTGTTTTGCATTGTAGCCAATTTGTTACTTACAATAAGTAAATAAAATTGTTTTGTCATGTTATTATACGCGTAAAAATAGCTCATCCGTTCTCTTTATAAAGATCATCACATTTAAGAAAACTCAGTACATTTCGTCGGTAATTCCCCCACTTAGTGTATATCTATCAGTTTCCTAAATAATATCCAGCCGTGCAATTTTCCAATAATCTTTAACGGGTTGATTAGGAACTTCAGCCAGTGTTCGATAATTATAATATACTCATCGCGCTTGTCTACATCATTATGACGCCTTCTACTGAATTTTCGATAGATCTCTTAACAGGTCCCCGTGATAGCTTAATGGGTAATATACTGCGTACTAATTTTAGGGACACGTTCTGGTGACTATTCGAGTCCTGGCATAGACACACTTCGTTTGGTGGTAAGAGCCACCCGCCTGATAGAATGCCTAACGACCATACCGAACGTCAGACTCGAACAAGCAAGACTAGGATTTCGTAAATGACGATTTTGTTTACTTAGGGGCTAAACGAATGAGCAAGAAGCTCGATACTTACGCGACTCTGTTCTTCTTTCGAAACCCACACTTAAACTGCGAAGTCATCGTGGTCAGAATCAGTTCTCCCATTTTAGGGAACTCAACTTGAGTATAGACGAGTAAAAGGTCGTGAGAACGTTTGAACTTGTAATACTAACTGGACAAAACACCACATTAATTAAGTACTTTCGAAGGAGACTAACTGCGAGTATGTTTAACTTATGAACAAGGCCATTCATATGTTTCTCAATCCCCGTCCACAAATCTTGATATTCAGGATTTCGTTTATCCGTAATACTCTTCTTATCTTCCACAATTTCTTAAGCAGGGTGCTTTTTTCTATGAACGATCCACTGCATGGGTCGGCTAACGTCATACTACCAATGCCCGTGTAAGTCTACCCACAACTGATGACTTTATCGCTCTTCTTTTTACGAATTAACTCAAAGGCGATTTACTAAAGTTTAAACTATTATTAACTGACACAGATAAGTTGGTTGAACCCCTAACGAGTAGTGGACAGCAATAATTTACGTTGATTTTATCTGTTATTATAGTTGAACAGCGATGATCATCGCTTAATTAGCAACGTGTAAAAGATATTCCGTCAAGGACAAACGTTTGTGCTAGGTAAATTACAGGCAACATTGGCGTATGTATTGACCGAATACACTTGATCGATCTACTTCTTCCACAGGGCTCAGCGTGAGCGTGTTTATTCAAATAAAACTGCGACCATATTGATTTTTGGTCCACGTCAATCACAGATAGCATAATCATTGTCCTACAACTACTTATTTGGAATTGTGTCGATTCGGAGATTAAGGTGTTGAACGATCTATTTTGATATGTGCGCCAGTTTAAGTTGCAAAAAAAAAAATTACTCAGTAATCGGTGTAAGCGAACGCGGATCTAATGAAGGGAGATGTTAAATTGACCTCTTTAATGCACAGTCCGGATAAAATACACTTTTCTAATTTGATTAGATGTTTACATCACATTGAGACGCTAACTTAGTGTTAGAAGCAGTATTATATTTCGACCAAGACATCGGCAAATGAGGACTTATTTCACGAAAATTATTTTTGGTATGTGCAACAGAAAACACGAATAGAAAACCATTTACTCCATTTAATACGATCGACAAAAATCCTATAATTTTATGATCAGTCGAACGTATAGATACTATCAAAACAAAATGCTAGCACGAAATAGGTTTGTATTTTACGAAAAATATAAAACTGTAATCTTGCTTACGGCAATATTTTGATAAATTTGCATGCTAGTTTTTATAAGGAAAAAAGAGAAATTAGAAAAACTGATGAGGATTTGAGACTAACTCTCATATGATCACACTTCAAAAGAACTAAAAGGTTTAGCATAGAGAATACCGGACGGAAAACAACCATTACCCTTAAGGCAAAATACGTTTTTAAATCCAAGAAAACCATTGTATTGTATTTACAGTCATTCACATTAAAGAAGAAGTAGTTACATTGTATACACACCATACGTTAGAGGGCGGAACCTAAAAATTCACTTAGGGTATTAATCATAATAGCAAAAGTAATCACAATATCGATAATTACGCCAATGATAATATGGATGATGTGCGTCCACACTGTACAGTATAAAATACGTTAAATGATCGGTATTAATGTATTAATAAATTCTATTAGGCTAACTAGTGCTTCTATGTCGTTTTCGTCGGCTTTCACTCGAGTGCTCTTCGGCCCGTCGCCTCTCATGTCTGTTTGATCGGCCGTCTTCGCGTCTATCTTTATCCTTTTTGCCTTTGTGTTTCCCGGATTGTTTTACCTGCTCGTCCTGTCGGTCTGGCCGTGGCTCATCCCCATGTTCCTGAGACCTCTCTCTGCGGCCCTTTTTATGATCTCTTCTTCGGCCATCGTCTCTTTCTTCGGGGTCATTATTACCGCTAGCCCGTCGACGCTTCTTTCGATTCTCTTTATCTTCCTCAACCCTCCCCCTGCGGCAATGACTTGGATTGGCCTCAACACTTGTGTCAGCTAAACTCTTTGATTTTGCCGACGCCCGTGGACTTCTGTCATGGTTCCAGGCATCCGTATTTTTAGAATTTTTCTTGTCCAAATTTTTACGACCGTTTTCCTCATCCTGGGTATCTTGATCATCTCCTAGATGTTTATTACGATATTTTCGTTCGTCTTCTTGCATGCTTCTTGAGTCCTTATAGCTTTCGTCCAGCCGTCGGTGATCCTCTCTACGATCGTCATGGCCATGTCGGCGGCTTCGTTCTTGTTCCTCGTTATCCAGGGTGTCTTTTCGGCTGCGGTCGTCTTTGCGGTCCTTTCTTCCAGTAGCATCTTCTCTTCGCCGATCATCGAACTGTCGATGGCCGGTTTTTTCATCGAAATCTCGGTCCTTGTTTTTATCGCGTTTATAAGCATGGCCGTTATGGTTACGATCAGCATTGCTTCGACCTTTCGGAGGCTTTTCTTGGTTGTTGATATCGACTTTTCCGTTTTTACTAACTGATTCTTTTTTTTTCTTGGCCGCGTTCTTTCGCCGGTCTCCATCGTCGCTGCTTGATGATGAAGTCGACGAAGAAGAAGAAGATGATGACGACGACGACGATGATGATGATGATGAGCTCGATGAATCGCTGGATGAAGAATCGTCAGAATCTGAAGAATCGCTGCTGTCACTAGAGGATGAACTTGAAGAGCTAGATGAGGAATTAGAAAATTCCTTGACAACAGGTGGCGGCTTTTTCGGCATAGTTTTTAGATGTTCGCGAAGATCATCGCTGCAATACACAAACATATTTAGCAAATTGTTATTGTTGCAATATAAATTAGTGGATTAATTAATAAAATTATTATATAATCAAAAGGTAAGTAATCGCCTGTAACACAGTACATGCATAAATGAACATAGATAGAGCAATTACTAGCTAGATCGATTAACTAAGAAACCTTTTGATACGCGTTAACAATCAGAAGCATGTTTAGGGCGTCTGTGTACAACTGGATGCGTCGTAGAATCGTGCTAAAAATATATAGTTATCTCCGAAAAGACTTGTCATGAGACCTAAGTTTAACTCACGTTAAGCCTCCAAGTCCAATAGAAGTGTAGAAATTTATTGCGAAGCGCGTGTTTTGTGGTGAATTCCTTGGAAAAAGGCCATCAAATACTTCTTGCAGTGTAGGATCTTTTACTCGTTCGTTTAGTTTCACCAACCCCATAAACTCCGCGAGCTCTTGGAATAGAATTTTGATAAAGATTCGCGACGACGAGTTGGTTGTTTCTTCACCGAGTTTGATAACACTTAACGCCTGCCACGGAATTGCATCACTGTGTAGGAGATTTGCGAAGAACTTCGCACAATTACGAAGTTTATTGGTGTCGAGCCGATGTACTGTCTCGTAAGCGTTAACAAAGATCTCACAGAAAGGTTCCATATATTCGCGTCTAATCATGCATAGCCGCTGGGCAACTAATGAGAAAAATTTCTCATATGTTCTCTGTTGAGCACAGCAATCCAGGACCATGTGACACATCTCGGGTATCTGTGCAGGTTTGATTTCGAGCTTAAGTAACTTGTGGACACATTCTTCGAAATTCAGTGAACTTTGTATTGTTAGAAAAATAGTCCGCCGTAAGGCAACCATGTTAGTTTCCGTCATGTCGACAATAGCATCCTCAGTCTTCGGTTGTTTTCCCTCATCATCTTCAGAGGATTCCGATGACGATTCGGACGAATCACTCCCTGAGCTGCTACTGCCACTATCACCTACGATCGATTTGTAGATGCCCTGATACTTCTCTTCGTTTTCTTCATAGAGGGGATCGAATTTAAAGATATTTAGTACATCTTGTCCGTCATTTACCTCTTCTAAGCTAAGCATATGCGTGAACTGGTCGGCTTCTTGGACAAGATCTAATTCTGGAATAACATGTGGATGATCTTTAAAACCTTCTTTACGAACCGCAGCCAAAACCTCAATCATATACTGGCACCGTTTATCGACAGCACCTTCGTGAAGTATATGGCGCAGACGCTCCATAATTGCCAGTACTCCACGCGGCGACACGTCCGTGAGCATCTGTCCCGCTTCTTTTAAAAAGGCAATGGCAACTTCAACCGAATCTTCTGTAGGCTTCTCAAGGAGTAGGGTAAGAATTTCAAGAACGATGACTTCGTGGGCCACTTGCTGATTAAACAGGTGAGCAAGAAATTTAACGCTCGACACACACATAGTTTTATCATTCCGCCGGAATCCACGCTTAAATTGTAAGATTGTCCTTTTCATAATTAGTTCACCGGTCTGAGGAAATTTGGAGTTGATAACAGCCACAAGGGCTGCGTAGACATGAGTGAAAGTCGGTGAAAATGCCTGGGCCTGCATTATTGCCCGAGCTAGCACACCACGGCCACGGATTAAATTTTCACGGAAAAGCTCGAAAACGATCTCTTTTATGTTGGATACGTTTACTTTATTAACTAGACCGTTGATGCTTTTCTTGAGCGCCTCCCATGCGATCCTCTGGTACTCAATAGTTCCTTTATCCGTAACATTCTTTTGCATTTCCCGTAATTTCGCTGGTGGAATATACGCCCCACCTGTTCTTGTTAGCAGTGGGTCAACTGTTTTCTTTTTTGGGGGTTCCTCCGCTTGGGCCTGCAACGGAGCCCGAGCAGGAGCTAATGCCACCGGCGGTGGAGCCTGTACAATCTGGGACTTCAAACGGCGTCCCTTCGTTACATCGTGTTCATCCTCGCTACTGTCGTTGTCCATATCACTGACTGAACTTTGTCCGCTTTCACTTCGACGCTTCCGTTTGGAACCTTTTCCAGGCTTTGAGGCGGTCCGAGGGTGCTTCGCTTGGTTGGCACTATCCTGCTGATCAGGGGCATCGTTTTCTCTTTCACTGCTGCTATCGCGGTCCGTTGCGGTTGCTGAGCTGCGCCCGCTTTCACTTTGGCGCTGCCGACGAGGCGCTTTTGTAGTTTTTGTCGTACGCACATGTTTTCCTTGCGTGACGTTCTCTTGTTGAGCTGCAGTATCGTCCCCACTTTCACTACCGCTGGACGACGTATCTGTCACTATGCCTCGGACCTTCTTGCCCAGGGAGTGTGCTGGTTTTAATGGACTGCTTTCCTCGGCTGTTTCGTTGGTCCCACTGCTTTTAGCAGGTTGGTCTTGATCATTTCGATTAGATCTGTTTTTATCTTCGTTCTCTTCATCGCTGCCACTCATTTCAGCTGCCTGCAGTTGCAATGTATCTGGATGTTCTTCAGGAGGTCCAAAAGCTTTTGGCGATGGCGCAAGTGCTTGCGACGTAGCAATAGCTAAATTTTCTGTAAACAGTGGATAGATAACGTTAGACAGAAATAGACTAAGATAGTATGTGTATGTAGTCAATAGGAAGCGATGTGAGCTAATTGATCTTACTAGTATCATTAGCAATGTTGATATAAACACAGACTTGATGAAGAATACTGTGGGGTCACCAAATTTTGAAATACAAGGGTTATGTCAGCAATACATACCAGTCTTCGCTGCAACCGAATCCACCTTGCCCTGCTCTTTTTCATCTATACGTGTTTCGTCGTGTTTCTTTGTTTCAGATTTGAGTTCATGCGAGATCTTATCTTCACTACTTTCGCGTTCCTGCGAAGTCCCACGCCGACTGAGTGAAGTTTCGCGCGATGATGCAACCGAGCCTGTGCGCACACAAAGAATCTCTTCGCATCGGCCTCTATCGCGATCCGCAGCACGTTCTTCCGCGTACCTGTAAAATCAATAATAGTTCCACGATAATCAATATTGTTGTTGCTTTCGTTGTTCAAATTTTAACAAAATTCTTGCTTAGTATGATTTAAACGGAGAAGTAATGCAATATTGGTGATGACTGCGTTTGTTCGCTGCGATTCTGTAGAAACCCAACAACTGGCGATTATAGGCATGCACTGCCGCGTTTAGAGGATCCTAAGCAAATAATAAACGAAAGTTGCCCTACACGTTTCAAATGATGTTAACATAGAAAGTCAGACTGATGAATGGGCATACATGCCTTAATCATCTGCTTTAAATAAACAGCACTGCAAGCCAACGCGTTCTGGACAATTCGAATGTAACAGGAGCACTAAGGATTACTAAGAACGTTTCATTTTTTTAACCTTTTTTAACGTAATCTCTAGAACAAAGCTCTTCATATCTGCCGAATAAATTTCAAGTAACCTCCATCCTCGAAAAGGCTTTTTTGATAACTAGCAATATGTTTTAATGAACCAGATTTGCCAGGGTGGTGAACGGCCACATTACAATTGCACCATTTTCGAAATCAAATTCCCAATCGAGGCTATTGTTGTCGAGAAATGTCTGTCGTCCTGTCTTCTTGCAAGTATTCGCGATGTGGAATTATACTTAAATATCCGGTATCTTCAATCCCATTTTTGATGCGACTAAAAATAATCGATGGAGATGATGCAAACATAAGCGGTTGGTTAGCCGAGGTCTCAGACTTTTGAAAGAATTTCATTGGCTATAAGGAACATGATAGGATCACTGACCGGCGATCACGTTCACGTGTAATCGTATCCCGGGAGTCGTCTCGCCGGCTTGAAGTACTCTCTACCGTTCCCTCACGAGCCGCACGCTCTGGAGTGGCACTCCGAGACGAATCGGAACTCGAGCCCCCTCCAGGGGCAGCCGCTGTCCCATCGCCTGCGCCACCTTCCTCATCGGCAGACGACGAAGACGAATCATGCCGCCTGTCCAGGGTATGCAAGTAATAAACGCGCATTGTGCCAATATTAGTAACATGTGAACGCACGTAAACGCCACTCGACGGGGTTTCTCAATTCGTTCTTCATATGCTATTTTTAATTTTACACTTTGAGAAAAAGGTCTAATATTCCATTGTTTTTTCAACAAAAACAATTTTTCTTTATTAAAAAATAATAAATATATTTTCATGTAGCCTCTAAACGCTATCAAAAGAGTTTAGTAAAATAAAGATTCAAAAAAATGTATATTAAAACAACTCATAATAACAATACCATTAACAGTTGTTATTATTCTAGACAGTCATAATTGCATTATTTACTATTTCATCATTATTTTTATCCGAAAAAGTAATTAAGCGCTTTTTTTGTATGGAAACCATGAATCCTGGCTATTGGTTGTATCTTGTATGGAGATTGTATCTAAGCATGTTAAAACGGGATTCTCTTCAATTAAAATGGTACTTAAAAAGTCTTGATATTTAATAGTTATGAAATAAAATAAGGTAATATATTAACAGGTATTTTCAAAATTAAAAAAATAAACAGTCTGTCTAACGACTAACACCTATCTATGTCAAATTTACAATTTGCATAACTGTTGTGCAGTCCGTAACAGACAACTGAATTCTAACTAACGGTTCTGGTTTGCGCTTCAAACAGAGATTTTACTATCTGAAACCGTGTGATGACAACGGATGCACAGATAACCAAAAAAGTAAAAACTTTAGGCAGAAATCGCCTCGGTACATCGCAGCTCCGGAACAACACTGTCTGATAACATCTGTCTCGATCCCTTTTTGCGAGTGCTGCGATTGTTTCAAGGACCCTGTTAGAATATGCATAAAATTGATGTGACATGAACCAGTCTAATCCCAGACGGCAATTTCTTTGCAAGAAAGCGATCGTTTCTTTGAACGTTTTTGCCGTCTTCGCTGAAACGCTATTACCATGTGTACTTAGGCGATCTGTCTAGTTTAACATGCAATTTGAAACTTTCAATTTTGCCCCACAAGGGCAATCAAATAAACATAATTCCATAATGGAATTAGATCGAACAACGCCGGTATCAGTTTTGAGTCAGAAAAACGTGTTTTGCTTTGACGGACTGAAAATGCGCATAAAAAGATTATTTATAAAATGGTAATCCAAAACGATTTTGTTCTTCTATTGCTTCTATAAAAGCTCGTTTGAATCATCGTACCTACCTTTTCGGCATCCTGCACGACACGTTACAATGAGCTGAGCGCGAATTTTAAGCTTGACTCTTCTTTCACACCTCATACAACACCACGAAGCAAGACACGTTCACGCACATAAACAAACAAACCAGCTAAAGAAGGGGTTTAGTTTCAAGGGTGTTTACCTCCGCAAAGTAAAGCGGCCCGCCAAATGCGAAACACCAAATCGCCGCAGACGACCGTATCGTCATTGACATATTTAACTAAATCTTCCACCAACTTTAAGTGCAAACATAGCCTATCGTATGCCCTTAATGTAGTATTTTCTTGCAAAGTTAGAGTATAGAGACGGGCACTGCGTAAATAGGTGTTGACGACTTTGGAGAGGATGCTGGCGGAGCCATTATCTGTAACTATGTACAACGGCAGGTTCCGAACAATGGTGTCTAAATATAACAGCTAATTCAAATTTGTGCACTCACTGAGCATAGCTGTGTAAGCTTTCTTTCAATTCAACTGGTTGATTAAAGTCAATATCAATGAATAGAAAGGTAAGGACAGAAAAGGAAATACAAGCTTAGGTGAGACGAAGACCAGACGGTAAGCAGTAAATCCTGGTGTCGTTCTGTACTTAGTGTTTATATTTTTGCTCTAGTGGAGGAGTTTCGATTATCGGAAGCACTCAACATTGCTAATTATTCGTGTTTCCCGCGTGTGGAAGTTTGACAGCCCCAGTAATAATTGACGAGGATTGAGCAATTGTTGTGGTGCAGAACGTTCCGCCCTGAGAGGTATCAAAGTGCTCATAGGGATTATAAATGAAAAGGCGAACAAACAGCAGCCCGTGTAAGCAACTGTTGGTACACGTTTATTGCTTAGTTCATTATTATTTATTATAACAAACAGTGCTTTTGATTGAAGAATATGTGTGTAATGATTATAAATATCTCTCCGGTAACTGGCATCTGTGACGTACGCGTATATAGACCGACCACATTAGCCTCTATAATATGATACAGAGTATTTGACTGCAATTCCAGCCATATACATCCGATGCAGAAAAATATACTTTTTATTTGAAACCCTGTGACAAATGTACGGTGTGCTTTGCAACTAAGTGGACTGACTTAGGTTGTCATATTTATAAAACCCTTAATAGCATGATAAATTCAGTGATAAATCAAGGATTGCTGGTGCGAGTCCTGCCGTACGACAAATATCCAGCCATCATGTGTCAAATAGTTTATCTCATGATTCTATCGTCGTTAAGTTCGCAAGCAGAGAGCCATTTTCGACTCAATTTAGTATCGATCTGCTTTAGGATTTTCGACAATTTTCTCTTTAAGTACGGAGAAGGACGGTGATATGCCAAGCACGATAGATCGACATCGTACTATTAACAATAACAGTGTTTAAGTGAATCGTTTCTCCACCTTTTGCAAAAATTACAGCTTATGATATATACGTGTGATTTTAGCTTGCACTACTTCTGTTGCTATCACAACAGAGCTCATTAAAGACATTTTTTTTTTCACATTCAATACTTCTTGAATTGCAGGGGCAAATGGAAGGCCGCGCTAGTCGCAGTCAGACAAGTGCAGCTGAACGTGAAGCAAAGGAGACCAAGGCTCTTTCCGCAGTGAGCACTCGATCAGAGAAAAAGGATGCCGATGTTACAAAAGAAAAGGTTGAAATACCTGTTAGAATTCGAAGACGAGTCGAGCAGGAGTACGTTAAAATTCGCAATGCTCACAAAGAGAAAAGGACTCGTCAAATTATTGTGAGTGACTCACTCATTAATCCACTGTTAATGCATCTATTGATTTTTTTCTAACAACCAGCAAAACCCATACTTTATTCAGCTGCATGAATGTGGCTGTCCCACGTTGTTTCTTCCCTTTATCATCAGGCTAATTGATTACTATAATCTGCTATATTTCGATATCAATATATGAATTCAGGAAAAATACACCGACAATCGCCGTTACGTTCGTGAAACGTTAGAGGCGACTCGTGCATCACGGAAGTACGGAGTCAAGCCACAGTCAATTTTTCCTGAAATGCCGGTCCAAGGAAAACTCGTCAAAAAGGTTGCTGTGGAGATACACGGCGGAGGTTCGGGGGCAGGCGGCGCAAAGCAGGCGGTCCCTTGTAAGCTTATGACCGCGGTACAAGCAATTCCTACAATGTACACCTGGGCTCCTACGCAACAGAATTTCCTCGTTGAGGATGAAACAGTTCTGCACAATATACCTTATATGGGTGATGATCAGGATGACAGTTTTATCGAGGAGTTGATAAACAATTATGATGGAAAAATTCATGGTGACAATGATCGGAAGAACACGGTCAATGACGAACGTCTTATCGAACTTGTGAACGCCCTCATGAAATATGAGGATGTTTCAACGATGTACACGCAGAAAGGTGATCTATCAATATGATTTTTACAGTAAATTTTATATTCTTATGCAAACATCTTTTATCGACTGTCGCCAGAATAGTAATCTCGTTAAAATAGTTGATATAAAAAGTTAGCCAATACTTGCAGCTAGTGATAAAGTTATATGCTTCTACGAACTTCTCGAAGAGATGGGATAATATACGAACACTTTGTATTTAACTTATTAACATTAAAAAACAACAGAAAACATAGCACAGTTTGAACAACGACGTAAACAAATATCATTATGGTATTTGAATATGTCTAAATTGCACCATCTGTTGCAGTGTTATTTCACTGTGGCTAAACCGGACTCGTTTTCAGAGTTGGAAGACAATCTTTCAGACCCGCCGGAATACCTTTTTGCATGTGTGCACGCAGTCTTTCCATCATTAGCCGGATCTCCACATGATCTGCTCGAGAAGTATCGCCAGCTGACGGGTAAAGGCCCGAAGGTGCCTGTTGGTCAATGTACGCCAAACATCGATGGGCCGCACGCGCTTTCTGTTCCTCGTGAACAAAGCATGCATTCATTCAAGGCGCTTTTCTGCCGCAGGTGCTACAAATACGATTGTTTCCTGCACTGTAAGTCTTCGGAAGGTGTGTGTGAGTCGTGTGGACGAACGGTTTGTATGCGCTGAGAGGATTCTCACGACTATCAGGCAACCCAGCAAAATACAAAAAAAAACTGGTTTTTGAGATCACTAGGTACGTCAGGTAGTATGGACCGATGTTGGAAGGACTTAAGCAAGAATTCATTATCGATCAATCAGCTTGAAGGTATACTTTGGCATTTGTCAAAGGATCTCTATCGAAAATATGAGCCGTTCTATGAAATCGATTATAAACGCTTTAATTTATAGTGTCTGCTTCGTCTAAAATTAGCTAATTAGGAAGGTGTAGGCGCCATTGCTACGTCAGTTCGTTCTAACAGGTGCTTGAGTGATGGGCTGAATGCGATGTGTTGTGTGATGATTTTTTTAAATTTCATAGGTATATGCATAAATTTGAATCAATATATATTCTACAAACATATGAATATGATGAGTGGAGCAATGTAACAGTGATATACAGGAAGAGGTCATTATGACTTCCTTGCTACACATGGCTTTGCCACGCTTACTGGAGGGTCACTGCTACTATTGGTATCATTGCATATGATCCATTGGTATTGTTTTTAAATGAAGCTAGAATTGCTATTGTGATCTATAGTTCCACTTTTTACCCTCAATATTCCCTTGACGCGTGCTGAACACTAACGACTAATGATATCATTCATACTGCACAAATTTTCCATAAAGCATTATTACCTTCAACGTTCAGCCGAATTAAAAAACGTTCTTGAGGTCAATGAAATAGAAACCATTTATTAAGTAAACAAAATATGTATTTACTGAAATTCTTAGACGTTGCTTATGCGGTTATTTCTGTTTTTTAGCTCAAGGCTCAGTCCCACAGCATAAACGCCGGTACTACGATATGAAGGTGGATAGCGAAGCTTGTGGAGATAAATGTTATCTGCATCTTAGTCAGGTTAAGGAGGAGCGCGCTAAAGAGGCAAAAGAGGCTAAAGAAGCCCGTGAAGCGAGAGAGAAACAGTGGGGTTCTGCAGGGGCAGGCGTAGCGGCAACCGGTATAAATGGCCCGGGATCCGAAACAGCAGAGGACGCCATTAGGGTTGAAGAGGTCGGTCAGGTCGAACCAGGAGCTTCTGGAATGACAGCGAATGATCACCATCATCACCATCATCACGCTGATAGCGGTAATGAGGGCAGCGACGATAGCAACGATGGCCATACAACTCGTGATGGGCTCGGTCATGCGAGGCAGAAGGTCACCGTTAATTCGCTAGCTAGTGAGTATTCATAAATATACATCTATAAATACGTGACAGCAAAGTATTTAAACGAATTATATGTATGATAAAAAAAAGTAGAATATCTGTACGTGCGTTAGGACCGAGAGACTGCTAACGACTGCAGAGATGAGCTGTTAAATACGGCTACTGCCGAGGGCTAGTTCTAAAGGTCAAGCGCATTCTGATTCTCGAACATCGTCCTCACAAAACGTGCGTCTCCGAGTCATGATCAATACTGAGTTGTTGCTAAGGCCGGCTTGTGCAGATATTGTCGTTCGTTTAATTGATGACCTCAGTACAAAGAAGCACTAAAAGGGTGTCACTTAAAAAAAAAATTGTGTGTTTAAGAATTTTTTTGTGCTTATGTTTTGGCGCAGCCAATATCAAAATTGGCACACATGATCGATTGAATTTCTAATCTTGTTTTATTGATTTACGTTACATCTCGTGTGGAAGCAATTAGATGCATTTGGTTTTACTATATTATGTATCTCAGTGTGCGTGTGTGTGAGGGTCAGATTTTTAGATTTGCGCTTAGTAAAACTGATTTCGATCAAAGGTAAAATGATGGTTTCTTAATCTGTAAAATCAAAACGGGGCCGTTAAGAAGGTTGTCTATGATTTTTGTCTATGTATTTTGTCTATTGCAAATAATCACTTTTTAGTACACTCCTTAAACTAGATTTCAAAGAATGTCAGAGTCGAAGTGCACTTCGTACGAAATGTTTTATAGTCCTGAATACATAAAATCGTGATTACAAAATGTATCTGAAAGGATAGGAGCCACATATCTGAAATAGCGTAAATTCTGAGCTAACACTATTGTAGCTATCATTAAATTTATTGTGTCCTAAATAACAGTTTTAAGCCTAACAGGGATTTTTCTTCCTTTCCCCAAAACTATCGCTCGCTTGTGCACGTACATTTTTTATTAGATGTACGCCGAACCTATTCAGTTTCTCATATTATGTACATGTGTGTATTGGCATTATCATGACCATGATCACGATTATTAACCAATTAACACCATCACCACGAACAACGATCTTCTACATGGATCTCCAAACAAGCAGAGCGGCAGTATCCGTCTACAAACAGACGGAAGTCACCTCGTTCCGCCAACGTGTTCTCGTACTCAGGTAGTTACTGTATCCGCCATTAGTCAGTCAGCCAATTGGCAAGCGAACAGTGCTCGCTCATAAAGAGGGGAAAAGCAAACGAAAAAAAGCCTATAATGAGAAATCTGTAACAGTCAAATCACGGAATGGGCAGTAGCAGCATCATCCAGCATCTCATGCTTCTGAGCTGATAAGTAAGCTCTCAGTGACCCTGTGCATAGTAGTGAGTAGACGCCTTCCCAGCACGTTCGGGATCAAAATCGAAATTCATAACGCTATATCGCCGCCGTTATAATCATCGTGGAATTAAGAGTGAATAAACAGCTTGCAGAGACTGTCGAACACTTGAAATGGAGTAGAAATGGAGTACTCAGCTGACAGTCCTGAAGCCCCCGAGTGGTTGTACCGCCTCTGCCTGCTTTTCCCCCCGTCTCTTTGAGCTTTTTTCTTTTTTTGATTTTTAATAGCTCATTCGTACTCTAAGCATCGATCCGCAGTTGTAAGTAAGTCCAACTCGCGTAAACCGGCAGATCAATGAGCGATCTATTATACTATGCCATAGACGCACCCATACTGCAACGCACTGTACTGGAAATCGCCGACTGTTGCCGAAATGGCTTCAACATGAACTGGAAAGCCATCCACCCTAGAGACCAGCCTGTTGTGTCATTTTGGTCTAGGTTTTGCTTTCACTTAGTAATATTTCCATAGCCTCGATTACCGCTGCAGTTGCAATAGTCGTTCCGTTCTTGGTTTCTTAGCGTTCAGTCTTCGTCCCCTTTTTGTGTTATGAATACCGTGAAATGTTAGACCAATGCCTGCCCGTTATTGCTTACGTCGAATTAAATATATAGTAATAAATACGATGAGAACCATTTAGAATTAACACTTTAACTATGATGCAAGTAAAAGACACTGTTTTCATTGTCAGATCCTGAATTACGCTACTTTTTGTAATTATGTTGACGCATTTCATGTGTCTTAGTTATACTGTTAGGGTTCGATGGATGCAAAAGCTTCTTTCGAGTTCTTGCGCTGAACTCCCGATGACAACTGCTGAACCTTGTGAAGCAAATGCTTCTTGTTTGTTAGCGACAGCGTCGACACGTGCAAGATTTGTTTGTTGTGTTTGATCAATGTGAACTATTTTGACTTCGGCAGGTCGTTCATCATTAATGACTGAGCACCACTAGTTTCGTTTGAAAAAGAAACAAAGGTGGATGACCTCGCAATAGGAGTAAACTGTCAAAAAGACCTCAAAGACATTTTGCATCAATCTGATTAGATGTCTTATAAATTAAGCCCAGCTAAACGCAGTAATATATATCGTTTAAGCAAATCCGTGAAAAATCTTGTACTGCACATTGTTACTGCTAACCACATAAAACGTAAATTCAACCTAGATATAGCATCTAACATCTTGATATCGACTGTCTTTCTTAATAGTAATCCATTGTGTATTTCAGCTGAATCGGAGCGTGCCAAACAATCACCATCATCACCACAAAGTGAGCTTAGTGCTCGAGAATCATCGGAGGTTTGGAGTCCCGCCGAACAGTCATTGTTTCGGGTGCTTTCAAAACCATTCTATAAGAACTTTTGCGCTATGGCCGCAATTATGGTAACGAAGACCTGTGCACAGGTGTACACGTTTGCTCAAAACGAGGTTCGTGCGAATTTTTCATCATTTACAGCACATGCGCGTAAACGCACTAACAGGCTATAACTTATAATAAAATATAACAATAAAAAGTAGATAAAACCTCACCAAAAATTATTGATTTGATAATTTGTTTCTTTCCATCACATTCTGTAAAACTTCAAGAAATCTAAAATTGTCGATTATACATACTTGATATCATAAAAAGCTTACGTCATTAGTTTTCGTAAACTTCATCCTGACTTGCGAACAACTCTGTCTAAGTGTCAGTGTTTTTATTGATGTGGAAGCAGCCGGTGGACGTGGCGCCCCCACCCGAGGACGCGGATGACGACAGTCGGCGGTCGAAAAAGAAGAAAAAGCACAAGATGTGGTCGACCCACTCGCGGAAGTTCGCGGTCAAAAACGCGGCGGGTCCCGGCCTGGCGTGTCAGTACTCGCCCTGCCATCATCCTGGACAGCCATGCGACACCACCTGCCCATGTGTTCAGTTAAGAAATTTCTGCGAAAAATTTTGCCACTGCAGCCCGGACTGCTTACATAGGTTGGTATTTGGGACTGTTGTTTAACACAACGAGATGGCCGGCGAAGTTGGATATTGTTAGTGTTGTAGAGCTGGCTTACAGGGAAAATATTTATCAGCTTGTTAATAATTTTTATAGGTATTTATAGATGTAAAATTATTTTCACCTTTATCCTATTAATACTATGTAATTAACAAGTAAAGCAGCTAGTATAGAGAAGGTGATTCGAGGCCAAATAGCTGTATTTATTAATTGTTCAATTTGACAGATTCCCTGGCTGTCGTTGCAAGGCCCAGTGTAACACGAAACAGTGTCCATGCTACCTAGCTGTACGAGAATGTGATCCTGACCTGTGTCAGGCTTGTGGAGCGGACCAACTTCAGGTAAAACACTGCGTGCTCAAATTAGTGCAATATCCGAAGTGAACCAGAAGTAGGCAAACGTTGTCTTTTTCGCAACAACGAATACGGTTGTGTACATCTATTTTATTAGAAAATTCTTCACTGGCGGCATTAATATGTATTTTTTAGTTGCGATTGTAGTAAAGTGTTAGCTGTATTATCAACTTCCTTCATTAATTAATTTTATTAGCTAATTAGATATAATGATCTGGTAAATCATTACATTTCAGTCGTAGAGATGAGCGTATAAATTAAGTAATATTACTAATAATCTTATTTTTAGGTGTCGAATATAACCTGTAAGAACGTTTGTTTACAACGTGGACTGCGAAAGCATCTGTTAATGGCTCCAAGTGATATTGCAGGCTGGGGCATCTTTCTCAAAGATGCAGCCGCTAAGAACGAGTTCATATCCGAATACTGTGGAGAGGTCGGTTTTTTTTATTCTTCTGTATGCAGCCCATTTGATGTACGTTTGTATATGCTTCATTTCCAGAAATTAAATTGCATAAGCAATTGGAAACAATACACATATATTGAAATGTTAAGCAATACTCTTTTTTGGAATTTGCTTGTAGATCATTTCCCAGGACGAAGCGGATCGCCGTGGTAAGGTGTACGACAAGTACATGTGTTCATTCCTCTTCAACCTGAACTCCGATTACGTCGTCGATGCAACGCGTAAAGGCAACAAAATTCGTTTTGCAAATCATTCGATTCAACCGAACTGCTATGCCAAGGTTCTGATGGTTAACGGAGACCATCGCATCGGTATTTTCGCTAATAGAAATATCCTTCCTGGCGAGGAACTCTTCTTTGATTATCGGTATTACAGATTTATAAAATTATGCAAAACATGACTTCATACTATAGCTCGTTTACGTCCTTATCGGATTACCTGGGGCATGTATTATATAGAGAATTTGGGATATTAGGTTTGCGTACCTTTTTTTTTGTTCGATGCCATTGTACATACGCAGTAGTCGTCTTAATTAAGGCGTTTCAAACAACGTGCTTCTAAAAAGTAGACATTTTATATAACGCACGCATTTATTTCGTTAATCGAGAACGGCAATGAGAATCTGCAGGTGCGCGGGCATTGTTTTCCGACAGGCAACACTAATTATAGTGGCAGCTTTCATATATTTCATCAAGCTTTTTTAATATTCAATTTTCGTCATGTATGTTTCTTGTATTTCAGATATGGACCAACGGAGCAATTGAAGTTCGTCGGCATAGAGCGTGAGATCGAGTATCTTTGATACTAGTAATTTCGTTCGTTAAATCCACTGCACGTTTCTCCGTCTTCCATCTTCGCATTTTGGAACTCTTGAAAGGGGGTCAAGAACAGGAATAACACTATAGTTATCACTATGAGTGTGGGTATATAGAAAAAAACATTGGTCTAATTCAGTTTATGTATATTGCCCTTACAAATTTTCTAAAGTCGCCGGAAAATGATTCTCTGATGTTTATAATAACGGCGGCGTGTACAGCAATAACGTAATCGTTTGTTGTTAGAAATCGTATTTAGCTTTTTTGTAGATTTTTTACTATTGATACATAGCTTTCGAGTGTATGTATAGTACAAGTACCAGATGTGGTCGGAAAATGTACATAATTAATAAAAGTAGAGCAATTAGATTTAATTGCCTTGGTTTCTTACTTCAGCTACTATCAGCTAAGGTGTAGATCATCAAAGTCCCTTCATAGAATGATCTCATCAAATCTGACGCCCTAATTTCAATTTATATTCGGTGAAGACAGTTAGGAATGCAGCGTTTTAAAGTTGTAATCCACTTATCAATATTATATAAACTAGACCTTATAGGTCGATCATGAATAATGCAGTCCCTGTTTTTTTAGCGCTCAGTTATTACACGAGTTACTTGTTTTTAACTTACATTTTACTTATAACAACTGGTACATCCATGCCACCTGTGATGGCTTTCTGCGCCTTGGTCTCCTCGGTCGCATATACTACTGTACATTCCATAGAAAAATAAAATAAGGCCTTTCCGGCTTTGTTAAATAGGTAAGTGACGACCAATCAATAATCTGTAGAATGTTTTAAAGGAAGGCCGATTTTTACCTACTTCTATTATGCATTGTGGTAACAATATGTATCAATCGATTACGGACTCGCCTTAGAAGATTCAATCCATTTGGACTGGTGATTTTAAGGGCCGCTTGGTTTAGGTAGTCAACATGCATCCCTGTGAGTGCGTTGCCATAGTAACAGTAGCTAAGGAGCATACACCCTTTCTGATTCAAACTATAACATTAGCAAGAACTATCATTAAATAACTAGGAAGATAAGGAACTGAGAAAAGTGGGCATTATTACTTAGATTATCAGCTGGTTGTATCTTGTTTTATAAATTTATTGGAGAAACTCGAAATAAATAAATCAAGACCCACTTTGATTAGATTCCTGATAATATGTGATGCTACACCCAGAAACTGGTGACTTGTTCACATAATAATAATAACTAGATAAATATAATAAATATAATATGCTGACTCAGAAAAAACCCAATCTTAATTGTCTCTACTGATGCTCTTATGCATTTCATCCCGAAAGAATTAGATGCATTCACTATAGGCATTGTGACGAAGATGTATGAAGCGAACGTTAGCTTTGGGAAGTCCTATAGATAATATACTGTAAATATGGCGCCAACACTGAAGTCCGTCTGACTGATTACATAAAGGCTAAGCGTTGGATGCCTTAAAATGTTAACTATAATCTACTCAGCTGCATGATTCGTTTTAAAAAAAAAAATAGGGAACAGAACTATACCACTTTCCTTACAAGAGTTTATAATTGACAGGGTTATCATAGGTAGTTTACATTTTTAGATCACCCAAATCCTAATATCTGTAGTAAACAGATCAGATAAGCAGATAAAATGGGTAACTATTTTATTTCTCTTGGCTATAAAGGTCCGAATACTATGTCAAATGATCGTGCTAGTTCGATTTACTGTTTTTTTCGTTACGTAACTCTGAGGTAATATTATAATCGTTATCTTGCTACTAACTAGCATTGATCCTTAGATTTTCTGATCCTGAGGTCCTTAGATAATCTGAAGACACCGGTATTTATTGTAGCTAGGAATTACAAACACTTAATGTGTATTTCGCGCAATCTCCGATCATGAAAATTTATACGCCTAATTGTCCCATACACAAGATTATATATATCCATATGGACCCAAATGTGCATATAAAAATGTCATATATCTAATTTATTTTACTGAAGATTTGAATAAATATAAAAGAGGTAATTTAAGCGCAATTAACGAGCGTGACGATACTAAGCAGAGAAAACTAAACTAGATTAACGGGACATTATTGTCGACAAAACCAGCCTTTAAGGATACCAAGTTTATTGATATTAGTTGCTAGGAAGATCGCATTCGTCTCGACAAGTATAGTAAAACCTATTTTATATGTTAGAATCCTGACGATCACGAAATTGCAAGTTACCAATTTGCGTGTGCTCTACCGGAAAATCTTAAAAAACATTCGTGGATTGAGTACGCACCTGCGCCAAATCGCTCGATTCAAAAAGAGACTTCGCTCAATTGCCATCAGCCTTCAACCTGGTGGCAGGACTACCGCTTCGAAGAGCATTATCTCGACAAAACGTCTTCGAAACAAGAATGGTGCTCGCCTCCGGCATTCCCAATTATAAAAGATTTCCTTACATAGGTATTAAGGTGCAAATCCGAGAGGTGTTCCGTAGTACTAAAGCACGCGCCCGGTGCAATTGCAGTAAGTCATCGAGTAAAGGCAGAAGCCGAAGACGTGCAAGCAACGAGGGCGTAATGCTAGAAAAAAAGCTAGAAGAAATAACTGTTATGCAGTGGAATATAGAGAGAACAGCCAGAGTATTATCACTGCCGCCGCCTTCTGCTTTAAGTACTAAGAGACCTTCAAGTCAAAGTCCTCCAAGCTGCCTAATTTTTAGGTTACCCACTCACCCGCGCGCTTATGCACCAGGGGAAACCGTTCTAGTGGCGCGGTACTTCATAAGCAAAAATTAGGGGATGTCAGCGTGACATTTGAACGAGGATGATTTCGTGGCCGAGGGTCACATGAGAAATTGGTGGCGATCTGAACACGAGAACTGAGAAACGGGGCGGCCCCCGTACGCGTACATTGCTTGATCTACTCATTCATTTCAAATACCGCCTACTACCCGTTACTAACATGCCTACGTTTGAGAATTATCTGGGGAGAACTTAGTTTTATAAGCAAGAATGCACCTACAAAAAAAGAGTGTGTAAAAAGAAAACGCACAAGCGCTTACTGCCTTAATAGTTACACAGGGCCATTCCACTAATCGTGCTCTCCTACGTGCTTCTCCTAGTGTATAAAGTAAACAAACATCCGTGATGTGCGAAATGTTCCAGGCGAAATTCTTTGTTTGACGTGTTGCGCTCCCTGAAGCAGCTTCAGCCTGACACTGCGGCGGAAATGGACTTGACCCCCAATGAACACTTAAATGGAGCTCACTGCAGGGCGAATCTATTGAAAGCGTGCTCACGATTTGGCGCGATGCCCTTTTTAACGTCAAACCCACACGATATCTGACAAGGTTTCATCCTTACGGCATGTGACACGCAATTTCAGGAGGTGCATCATGTCGTCGATCAAAGCATTTGCTTTTCGAGGTGTTCGTGTATTTTGAATCGGCAATCGATATGGCGCTCCGATACAATATTCTAGTAAAGCTCGCATAATGCGGAGTCCATTAAGCCTTATTGCATTTGATCGAAGCAATCGAAAGCTCTGTTAACGTGGATGATAGAATGATCCAACTCGAACCGTTCGTCCAATAAACGGGCGTTACACAGGATGATAACCTGAATCTGTTGTTTTGTCCATTTCTGCTGAATGATCTTCCCTTCATGTTCTAGATCCATCAGAGCACGTAAAACTACCGCTTTATGCCGATTATCACCTTTTAAAGGAGTCGGCTCATATCTATCAAGCTCGCACCGAGGTTTTATATGTACGTGAATAGAGAACTAGTCATTGATATGGACGAAACGGAGCCCGTCTTGTTTTATAGGCACGTTTCATGTAGGTAGAACGGCCTTGAAATAACAACATCGAACACTCGGGTGTGATCTTACCTACAAACGGTTAGGCCTTCCCAGAACACCATGAACAACGAGCAATAATGATAAGTGTGAGTCTATAAATTTTCTCTAGACTTTTTATATGAACGAATTTCAAACAGAAATGGTTCTGGCTATTTTCTAGTGAACTGAGGTAGCGTGGAAATAACCCTCGTCGGTGGGACTCGAATATCATACTGAATTAAAACTGCGTTCGTAGAGCGCGGAACGGCACGGAAAACCATGGAACTGAAGCGCGCACCATTGATCAGATACATCTAGTACCTTATAAGCGACATATCGTTATTCTAGAGGATTTGGGACGCAGATTCAAACTTTTCGCCATCTCGTGTTATTTAGAGTTTATCAGTGCATGGAGGAGAAAAATGGTGGAGATCGGTCCAGACTTTTCTAAAGAAAAGACGAATAGAACCCACTATCACATGAGTTTCACCGCATTTTATGTAGTGCACTGGGTTTTCATTTATTAGACACTACGTGCGTCTGTACAAAATGTGGCGGAATCTGTCTTACGCGGTGTGCGGTATTTTCGTTGAGCAGTTCCTTTTATCGGCCAGATCAATTTAAATTTTTTTTAGTGTTAGCTTCTTGTAACACAATTGTATCTTTGTATATATACAATAAATACGATACTTGATCAATACATAATAAATACAATACTTCTTGTTAAGTTCATTTGGAGTGCAAGTTACTTTGCCAGAATATCAGGTTTCATATCCAGTCAAATTTATGTATAACCGTCCCTAAAATTAATAATTCACAAGTTTCATTAGATACCTGATAGATAGAAAAGGAATTGAGCTAATCTCGATAAAGTTAATATGACATCACATTCAACGAGACCTCACTGAGCAGTAATGACGTGCTTATTCATCTTGGTTGAGAAACAGTGCCACGCTAAAGTAAAATGTTTGCTTACAATTGCCATTTTTTGGCCATTGTGCAGAGGAGGCTCGATGCGGTTGATATGAGCCATCAAAAAAAAAAAAGAGACCCATGTTGTTCTTTTAAATCTAGGCTTATTTCCCGAAGATACCAGATCACCACTGTGTTTAGTTCTCTGTTAAATTAAGCTGTTCCATTTCATTACAATTTATTGGCCGTGCTCGTAGTCAACTTCGGATACATCTAAAATACACTGTAGTTTAAGCACTAGATAGTGGGTGTGTAGCCAATAAAATATTTGAAGAAAAATATTCTTGAAACAAATACTTTTCGCCAGAAGTGTATCTAGTAAAACACTACCCAAACGCTTACATGTCCCTAGATGTACATTTGGTTTGATAGTGACTCTATAAGGCTTCAGTTTTTCTCAGATATATTCGTTAAATGTCCCGATACATGCGGGTGACCCACGAATAACTGTTTATATATATGAAGTGAATGATTTTTGATTCATTTGATATACCCAATTGAACTATTTTGCCTATCTATCTACGAAAATCGTAGGAGCATCAAAATTTTTATCACTGATTGGTCGCGAGAGGTTAATTTTTGAGTGATTAGTAATAGAGTAACCAAGCTTTCGAGGAAGAGTGCGTTGTAAGGAGGTATGCTGTACAGGGAGGTCTTCGACAAAAGAATTGAAAGCTCTATCCATCGTTGTAGTGAATTTAGTTCTTGTTATGCCTATGAATCTCTACCTTTACAAAATGTGGGAACAACACTATTTGAAGATGGCTTATTTTAGAAATAGAAACAGCGTTTTGGACGTGTATTATTTCATCATCTGATAAGGCATTTGTTGCATACAGAGTTTTTATTAAGATTCTAACTTATGGTAAGATCCGGTTCGCGTTGAGCCACAAATATCCAAGTGTGTAAGTTGATACCGAAGGTCAGTTAGGCAGCGATAAGCCAAGTCGGAAAAATCAAGCTTCTAGGTATAAATCTGCTAACCAAATCGACCAAAGAATTGTAAGTAATAAATTGATTATACAAAATACAGCTTTCTAATGTTCTAAGATGTTTCGGTAAACACGAAAGGCGCATAACCAGCTGTGAAAATTCCAGACCATGACAAAGTTTACCGGCAGTCACTGTACATAGTTGAAAATATGCAATGACTCTCTGGCGTACACAAATGCGTGCCTCACGTTTTAAAGGGCTGTACAAAATATAAATGCCTGAGACGAGTTGGTTATGCTTAAAAATAAGAATGGGAAGTTCCCAGATATGAAGGCGAGAATGAGAAGTACTCATAAAAGAGCATTGGCCAAATTCCCAAAACTGTCAAATATGTGCTCAAAAATTGCCTTATTAAAAGTCCCAAAATTAAGGAATAATATCATGAAAAGCAAATTGCGATACATGTTTATAGTATCTTGGATCCACAGACAGACTCGCCGTAAAGATCCTTACGTGTATGTTGATAATGCAGCCAGTAAAAAAAAGCGTACATGCTGTAGCAGCAGTTGACGTTTGGCCGACTCAGGCATCAGCGAATCATTCAAGTTAAAGCAACGGTCAAACAGAAATATTAACGAAAGCACATGAATAATTAATATAACACGAATGCACTGTATTTTGCCCCTTTGCTATCGCGATTGCCTCTATTGAAGCCAGACCAGTAACTACCTAAAGAAGAATACACAATCAGTTCACTTTTAAAAACCTATTGATTGATTTTTTTTTACCAAGAATACAACTACAATGTGGCCAGGTCGTGGGGTGACTATCCCCAACTAACTTCATTAAATGCCTGATAATATGTATCATAACGAAATAGCACACTTCGATAGAGTATAGCAAGTGCTTTTGAAAGTGGTGTGTTAGATCATTGTCAAACCAATTTTATATGGAAGCGTCTAAAGACGGAGACATTTTTTAAACGAATTTGCCTTCATTGTGAACTATAGTTGGCCATGCTACCTGTGACGTCAGGTTAAACGAGAGCTGTGCTTAACCTATTATTAGCAAACGATTGTGATATCACAATTACAGCCTAGTCATCTGTGCTTGTCTCAGTTCTTCACATTGCACACATATGGATGTCATTTGACATTGCCATCTCCCCGGAAAAGAACACGACTGACAAATATGTGCCTAGAGCCTTAGAAGATACACACGGAAAAAAGGTCGAATCGAATGTTGCCTCCGAACCTCAGGATTCTATTTAGCAAGTAGGAAACTAGACATGATGCTCTGGTAGCAGCTGTTACTAGATAATGGATTTAATACACAATATTGTTGTGTGTTTTGCACAATAGCTCGTCATGTATATTCATTTAGAAACTATCAAGTGTTATAGAGACCACTAGGTAGTAGAAAAAAAATAAAAAGAATACAAATTGCTTAACTGTGTAAGCAAAATAATCTCATTTTGCCACCTAGAATTATGCATTTATCCAATTTTTCAATGGTTCCATCCGCGAGTCCGATGGGGTCAAAGGCTGCTTTAGCACTGCAACAATATGTTTAATTAACAACACCTAAGGAAAAATCAATTCGAGAATAACTGCCGACAAGTCATTAGAACGAAGTAAAGCGGAGCAATAGGCCTACAGTTAGGGAATACATAAGTTTTCACTATGAGAGAGACAGGATTACTGTTAAAGCTCTAGATTTTTGTTTAGATAAATATCATAATATGTGATTTCTCATATCGGATACCTCGCGCTCGTTGGATCTGAATGAGGCGAACGGCAAACGTGAGGTGCACGAGCGCGTTTACGTATCATCTACGTCAACTGCAAGTGTACTTTTGTCAAGCTTGAGCTAATAGTTTTTGTAGACAATCGATCCCTGTTTTAGCTAACTGTAATTCTAGCTTTGCCCTTATCGTCCATTTTTCCATATGCATAGTACATATTTCCCTTCATTTAGCAACATCTGTCTTATATAATATGCTATACGTAACGCTGCAAAGTAATCTGAGCTATAACTTGAATATTTTGATGCCAAAACAAACGACCTAGGTTGACCTAAAAGACAAGATATATTGGAAAGGTTAAAACAGTTGCAGTAGATTTACGCTGGCTTATGGTGGATGCATTGGATTTTCTTTTTTTGCCGAAAAAATTTGCCGGCCGACGAAGTTAGCAGGCACAACGCTTACATATTATCTCTGAAGGATTAGTTAAACAAATTGAAGCAGGTGCTTATTATAGTGAACACGAAGTTTGTTAAGTACCTAATGCCTATAACGTTAGTTGAATACATCAAAAAGCGTTGATTACATAACGAGCTAGATTAGAATGGTATGGATGCATGCAGATAAACATGTAAATAATTTATCGTTGGAATTAACTTTTTAGTTTATTTTCGTTTGCGCATAGAAGACTTTTTTTGGTAAATCATACCGAGATCTCCTCATGTTGCCTGTGGATGAATTTGATAGAAAATTGCAAACAATAGCAGAAACGTTTTGCAATCCGAAATTCTGAGTTACACGCCGACGAAGCGTATCATAGCTCTCTATAGATATCTTATTTTTCCGCTGGCCGAAACATGTATAATAGCAAATAAAATATTATCGGCAAAATATTTACACGAAAAAAATTATATAGATGAACTGTTTTTACAAGACACTAGAAAGTTCTATCGTTTGTAGCAAGATGTCGGATAAACCTGGATCCTAAATTCTATTTAACAACTGAATGCTCGTTAAACGCAACCCTTGAAGGGCTTCGATCTCAAAATAATTACACACTTTTGATCTATCAACGTGATGCTTTGAGTATGTACCTGTATCATATATATGCCTCATTACTTTGTACCTAAAGCAGGTCTCGCGCAATGTATTCATCAGAACTTTCCTCGCCTAACTTTCATACACCTAGACGTCTATTTAAACATTTAATCATGAACAAATTATAAAAAATAATATATAACCGTTTATTAAAAAAATTCATATTTTCACATGAAGTGCACGTTAATTGCATTTTAGTGCATCAAAAAAATAGGTTATTTATAAATTACTATGTATGCCTGTTGATGATTAAATCCGCTGTGTTTATTTTTAGCTACTCTATAGCCGTACAGTATGCATACCGTACAGGGTCGAAAAGTACACACTGATTATTATCACTAGATCGTCGTAACACCTTCTTTTTGTTGTGACACCTCAAAAGCCACACATTTCGTCCTCACGGACACTTTTTGTAACGCTGACATCGAAAAGCTGATGAAAACATCACCAAAAAGATATAGTAGGAGGAACGTACATGTGCACAGGAAAGAATGCCTGTTGATTAGCAGTTGAACTAACCCCTTCAAAAATAGTTCTTGGACAAATCCGAGAACAGGTGACGCCCGCCCTGCTTTGTGTGATTTCATAACTAGCACCCGATTTTATTTAAGGAACGTACCAAGGTTCTTATTTGTGAACACACACCCTGAAGACTATGATCTGATAGCAACGTGATATTTAAAGAACTTTGTCCCATTTCGAACGCGGAAACCTTTTCAAGTCTTCCGGAGTACCTGTTGTCTATCCTAGCCATTGTGGCGCACTCCCTCTTCCCTTGTGGAAACAGACAATGATGTGTGCTTGACCAAACCACGGACAGCATATGCTTCTACTGGCTTAAATTAGCACAGTATCAATATGGACGTTTTATTTTTGAGCAGTTTCCGACAATTTCTGCTTCCGAAATAGTTACCTCTAAAGCATAACCCTTACTATTAGTTTGCAGGCTTTGGTATGGTGAATATAGTACAGTTCTTACCAACCCCCCGTGTACAGTCGAAGATACTATGGGCATACAAAAGCAACAAATGAAGCTCCTGAGTTATATTCAAATACAAACGAAGATACGCAGACAAACCAAACATGTTTCCAGAAACTTCATGTCATCCTTTATTTAAGAAACTTATATACTGTTACATTTTTAATCAACTACAGACACACACACAAATATTCTTGTATCCTTTATGCGTCGAAGAATAACATTACCTATTATAGAAGACCTATTATATAACATACCCTCGCTAATGTACTAAATATTATGAGATAGACGATTTTATCGTCTAAAGTTTATGCCTCAAACAAAGTTTTATAGTAGGTATTTTTGCGTTCTGGGGGTTCGTTCGTGCCTGTTGAAAGCACACGTTCATAATCGGACAGTTGGGGACTACGCACAATTTAAATTATACGTAATTAAAGTACAAAGTGTATGACACGTAAACTTGTTCGGCTTTGTTTTTGACTTGCGGAGACTATGTCCATTTGGATGTCTAACCGCTTGCAAATACCTTCGGACCCAATTAGGCAAAGCTCATTTTTGATGCCGCGCACAAAAGACGACGCTGTTAATGAACGGTCCAGAAATTGGCACCTTATTCTGTATTTAAAACCGACAACCCCTCGAGAGTCTCTAAAGACTCCTTCTTTGCTCGTAATCAACAGTGTCATAGCAGGGGCCACATCGATACGATGATCCTCATCAGAAATGGGTCTGGGATAACGTAAACAGGTGTCAGCAATAAAGGGTCGCTGGTCCGATAGGTGTCGAAATTGGGTAAGCAAATGTGTCGGAAACGATATTTGAACGGCTGATCAATTTTCGTATCCTTCAGGATAGTCCGACTCAACGATGATTGGTCTGTGTTGACATAAATACAATGAACGCTTTCGCCAGGTACGAGAAGATCCAATACAACATAACGTAATGTGTGTTAGCCTGTGTTGTGAACATTTAGCCTCTTTTCGATTGTTGTTCATTGTTTTGTTCGGTCGATAAAAATCAATGATTGTTAACTTCGCATGAACTTGATGAACATTGTAGTGAAACTTAGATCTTAAAGTGAAATTATAATATAAAATGAAAAGTGAAAATACTAGATAAATACGCGATACAATATAGCATCATAGTTTACCCACGGATTATGAATGTTCTTATAAATAATGACTTGCACGTTCTGTAACGAAGTTTGCCCCCTATATACAAAGCGCATTTGCTATGTTGATGGTCAACGGCACTGCTATATAGGAATGTTGTCTTGGCAACTTTGCACCGTGAAAAGCTCACTCGTCACTATAAAATTCAAGGAAGCTTGAATGCTGCTACAGCTAACCTTAAGAACGATTTTGCCAACGGTTTGTGAAGTCGCGGCATAGTTCGTTCTTAGAAGCTTAGCGCGTATGTAGATGCAATAAATAAGTTAAATTGATCACACACGAGTCAAAGTTCGTAGACGAACCGTTCGAGGAACAAGACAGTATCGTTCGTTTTATACGTCTACAAACCATGCCTCTGTATATATGCCATCGCATAACGGGGTTGCCTAATGAAAATATATTGAATGGTTCCTTATTTTCAACATAATATCTGTTTACTCTCATAAGCTGGGACAGCATAGCGACATATTCTCCTGATCGATTTGTCCAACTATTATTATTGACATAACTAGGTATTTTTTTTAGCAAGTGTTGAATCTTTCCATTACTTTGCCATTAATCGAACAGAATTAGTTCGACCAGATCTGTTTGTTTCTGAATCTGGCAGGCAAGAGTCTGATACTATTACGAATGAGATAATCGTTAATATATTTCGATGTGGGAAATGCTATACATATCTTGTACTGCAATATTTAGGGTCTGCTTGCTGGAGATGTGACAGTGATTTTATAACTGAAAGTTGAAACTTATATCACCCAGCTGTTTAGACGAAAAAGGCAGGGTCAATTCTTGGCGAGTTGATAGACGCTAACGAAACACAAGTAGCTAACAAAGCTTCTTGCGGAGTGCTTAAATTAAGCTTACATTAATGAAAACCCCTCGATTAAAGTTGCGGAAAATATGCGATTATCTGAAACGAAAAGAGGGTCAGCTTTTTTCATTGCGACTCACTCAAAGCTAGCTGATTGTGAATAGCTAGCAGCAATAATCAATCAATTTAAATCCTTAAAAATTATATTAGTGCGTTGTTTAGGTCCTTTCCATTGTGGCCTGATAGTGTCGAAGTAATATTTCTCTACATAGTTGAGTAGTTAGGTTATCAACTGATATTACAAGAACACTTCGAAAGAGCTGCCTTTGTGTTTAATACTCGTGGACATAGTTTATTCTCGAATATATCAGAGAAGTGATAAAGAATATTTCGATCGAGAACATTCTCACTAGCAGAAATTTTAAAAAATCAGAAAGAGTTTTATAAAAAAACGATTTTGCATTCTTATATACACAAAAAAACAAAGTTTTTTTTTAAACAGTGAAATCTCGTGTTGGTATAGGTAAGTGGGACAACATTCAAATGCGTTGAATTACTCGATATTAAACATTGAATCCTATGAAAGATCGAGCAACCTCGGAACTACCCGATATTTTCATGTCACAGTTGATAATTTAGCTAAAGTTTCTTGGAATTTATCGATTATATACTCGTCAAGAATGTTACATTATCTTCTTGCTTATTTCAGCTGGTTATATAAAATAGAAAAGTAAATATTTAACAGTACTTAGATACTTGTAAGGGCGTTGCGGTTAGCTAGTCGATTGCCTAGTAATTCATTTTCAACCAATTATGTGCGTAAGACATACGTCTCCGTGAAACATACATACATACATATAGGTTCAAGGCCATAATGAGTACATACGATTTTCGACACAAAGACTCTCCTGTATATTTTACCAACATGTGATTGTTCACAAGGCTCACTATGCAACATGGGGAACAACCTGTTCGTCTCAACTATGCTTAAATCCAGTTGTTATACTTCTCAATTCTCATACCCAGATCCAACCCTGATTCATTTCTATGTTTCTATGCCTGGTTTCTAGTTATAAAGTGGCTGTTTCTAAACTTCCTCGCCTTTGTTAGCAGCAAGCAATGAAAAAAGACTTGACGCTTTCGACGAAAGAAGATACCGAACCCCGTGGGGACGGTTTTCAAGAATCAGGCGGAAATATATATGATTGCCATAAGCATTCACATAATTTCTTGATTGTTTTATAGATTTGCTGCACTGTATTAGTTGTCGGACTCACTTTTTCTACCGTGCTATACGTCACCTACATATAATGGTTATGACATGTGAAAATGTTTGGCAAGGCCCATCTTAATCTCTTATTTTACATGCTAGCAACAAATGTCATATGAAATTTGAAAGTTTATACTAGAACAGTTGGGTGGGCTGCAAATGGTATTCTCCGATTTCTGTTCAACACTCAGTGCCCCATTACACAATGGGTTCATGGCTAAAGTAATCAGGACGAACAGACAAACAGAAAGAAGACGCAACAATTAAATTTTATTTTCGTGTATTTATTCTCATCTTTCGGTATAAGTATTTTCATATTTCGAAACATGTGGTCCTCATGTATGACGTGCTGGTTTTGTACGCCTGTGTACGTGAGCTTAAGGCGTTATCAGCCTAAATAATTAGACGCTAATAATATTGAAGGTACTGATAAATGCTGATACAAAATTTACAACTTTTGCGAAACTCTTAACGAAGTAATTTGCTATCGTTTTCTTATATTTCTAACTCCTTTTATGAAAAAGGAAAAAATAACACCCAATGAAGGAATAATGCCTAGCAGGTGATTATACAACGAACGCAAAAATACGATACACTAGCTTTACTTGACGTACAATATACATGCATTCATCCCTACTAACCTGAGCTGTACCCTACGTCAACTTACTTCTTCAGTTCCTCTATATAACTGACGTTATCGGCGCCAACTTTCACATATTCTTCAAATTTACATAGCGTCAGTACACTCTGGCCCGTATAGCCCTCCGGATGGTCATGTAATATAATTTGATGTAATGACTTTTATCAAACGTAACTTGTTCTCAGTTGAAACGATCGCTCTGGGTAAAACTGTCATAGGAAAATGAGCTAGTTATTCTGTTCGGTTATCGTTTAGCAAAAGTGTGACGGAGGGCGAAAACGATACTTCAATGTATCATGAATCATTGGATTTTTTCAATATTTGCTCAACGAAAAACATCCAGAAATAAGAACTGCATTAAATCTTTAACTCATGTACATATTTAACAAAATTTGAATAGCGCGCGCATATAAAATTAACGTTCCCTCGATGGGAACAGAGCGGGCTAGCTCATACAAACGCTGATTCTAAACAGCGCCAATGTTTTCCAAAAGAAGTTTCCTATAATGTATTTGAAAATCACTTCCAGGATAGTCAGAGTCGCTTAAACGCTCTCGAATAACAAAGCTTTCATGCAATCCCTTATGCAACCCGATAAATGGTTGCTAATTGGAGCAAAAAGGCTCCGCTTTATATGAGTTCTTCTGGTTATCGCTCACCGATAACGACTGCACGTAAATTGCGAAAGATCTCGTTGCCCGCTATATGTAGTGTTGTTTGGTATAAAACGTAGCGTATTGAATAGGCATGTTCGTCATATTATACGTTCGCGAAGCACAGCTTGGAGACGCGATAAAGATAATGCCACGTTATAGATGATTTTCTTGGCCGGATTCCATGGTGATCGAGCTATGAAGTAAGCTTAGCGCTGTAGCACAATAAGGGTATCTTCAAAACGACTGCATCCCGGGTAATTCAAACATGATTCTACTTAACTGCGTTTCGCAGAGTGAAATTCTGTGTGTCTTTGCATTATCCATACGCAGAACTATTGGATGTACGCGTCGCGCGTTCCTACCAATTCTTTAGCAAAAAAAAAAATAGTTTATTGAATAATCTAATACTTTTATCTAGAGTGGGCATTATCTTTGAGCGAAGCCTAATCACTGGACTATCGATTATATCGTGCATACGTAATATAACATTACGTCGTATGTAAACGCCTGATATCTGTCTCTCTCTCGAACTATTACTCTTTGCCGGAAACAAACGCATCTTGCTTACCGTACTTTCTGTTTCTAGTCGTGAACTTCCGATATCACCGAACCCTTACCGAACATGCACAGTTCCGGAGTGAATGTAGAAAACTCTATTTCCAAGAGAGAATTGCGCCAAAACTTTTCGCATCACTTAAGTTCAAAGGTGGTCACTCACTGAGCAAATAACGACAGGCATATGGTAATGAAATAGTATGCTACATGGTATCAGCGGCTGGCCATAATGCACTATTAAACACAAAGTAAGTTGAGCCATGGCCAAAGTCCACATCGAGGCGGCCACATGATGACAGTCACACGGGGACAATTCTCTGTGTCAATACGTGATTTGAGTCCATTCAGTGCAACGCTGTTTGAAGATTCGGTCCGCATCCTATAGCAAAATAAAGCAAGTTTAGGGTTCAGGGAGGCGGGGGCGGAGAGGAGTCAACAGACGATATTTCATAGCCCCTGATGCAGTAGACGCGAATCCTATAGGGAGGGACCCTTGCCGGATATCCACGCATAGGACAGTGATAACGGCAACAAGCAGCTTGCTAAATAGCGACCGACCTATAAATTCGGCATACACATACAGGGAATCGATTCTTTGATGCTAACATGTTGATAGGCATAACGGTATATAGCATGTTACCAGCTAAACATAGTACTCTATTGCAAGAACTGGCTGCTTATGCTTAAACGGTTACTGAAAAGTCAAAGTATGGTGCAACGGTGACGTGTTTACTTGCAAAACTTTCACGGAGATGTGATGGTTTAGGGTCTAGGCTGGACCTAAACACACTTCATTTTGTTTTGCAGGCCAGCCGCCTGAAGCAGTTGTCTGATGCTCAACGGCAGTACCAGACATGAAACTCGAAACATTTACTTATGCTTTGGCAAAAAAATGGCGTACCTACGAATCGATAGAAGCGAAAATAGTATACTAGCAATATATATATATATATATAATTTCGATAGTAAAATTCTCCAGTTGCTTCAACTAGTTATTAGAACATAAGCTTATCTGAATAATCAGAAGATCCCTGTTTCTCTCAGGCTGGTAGGCTGCACCAAAATATAATCTAGATAATTGACGTATCGAAAGGGCTTATTTAATACTGTACCAAACGGGACGGCAGTTTTGGTTGGATAAAATTCATTTGTTGAAAGATGAACTCACAAGTATAGCAAAGTAAGATTATGCAGTGTTAGAAGATAACCGCAACCAAGCAAGGTCGACCTTTGTTAGCAATAATGACTGCCGAGCAAAATAATGACTAATTGCACGAACGGGAGGGATACGAACCGCAAAAATAATCTGAGAACTTTCAAAGATGCTTTCATTGCGTGAATATGAAAGGTTTTATTCTATTCTGCAATATAGGTAAAAAAAATTTAACTGATAGTAGATTTAGTATTATGACATACTCTGTTGGTTCTGCGACAGATCTTTTTTTATTATTATTATCTTATGACAATTATTTTATTACCCAATCTCAGCTGAATCTTTGGTACATTTTCCGCCATGTCATTATCGTCTTATTTTGATACCTTTATCTAAAACAGATAACAGATCCGACGGACAAGAAATTTACAAGGCGTCTTGAGACAAAAGCGGCAACAGACGTTTTTTCAGACTTCCGTACTAAATCAAGCCTCGGTTCTAGCTAGGGATGTTTAATTCTTGACTGATTTCTGACCGGTATCACATGCTGTCATTTAGGCCTAAAAAAGAAACAGCTTATGTCTGCCAAATCATATAATAAAGGCATATCATAATAAATAATTAAAAATAAAGGGTGGCGAAGAAGCACGGTCAAATATGTTTCTTTGTCGATTACTTCTACCAAAAATTCTTTAATAAAACATGATCTAAACAGCTAATGTCTGATGTTATATAAAGATTTGTCGTGAGAACTCGAATTTTTGAGCGAACATCCATAAATAAAGCAGTTGAATAATCAACTAAAATCAAGCGTTAAGTCTGAGGTCACCTTGCGACAAGGTAGAGCATTGGATGACTGGAGTTTCAAGTTTTACAAAGCTTCTTGGCGCGTGAAGTACGAAAACATCAAAGGACGTTAAGTGCAGTCACCCAATAGTGTCCTTCATTATAAACTAGCTTCGTACGGTTTCACTGGCCCTTAAAGGTAATGGTAGAGTAGTACACGGGCGGCGTCTGCGTGACCATGGTCACATAAACTGTTTGTCGGCCAAGGCTATTCATGCCGTTGCCGGTGGTCGTTCTTGAAACGTGAACAAAACACTGACGCCGTTGTTTACGTACGGTGCAGCCTATTGGGCACATCGACGTATAGTTTCATACAATGATCTGATCATTTCAGACTAGCTTATTCTCTAGACGTAAAAATGAATCGTTTCATACTAAACACTCAAGACATACTGTTTGCTGTAGGCTATTAAATTGCAAGAAATAAATACTTGATTTTAGATTAGGCCTGATTTGTGGGACGTAGGTTTCTCATTACAAGGCACAAACTGCTGAGGCAGTGCGAGGTTGAAAATAGGTGCTGAGATGGCTAGGGCATCCTTTTATCAATTTAAGTCAATTTATTCATCAGTTAAATAAAATATGTAAAAACAATCATCGTATTTTTCTTTCTTGTCCAAATTAGTTTCATTGTATTTGAACAACGATCTTTGATCGCTGCACTCTAGTATAAAGATGGCGGTACCTTTATGGACATACCAAACAGAAGTACATGCTATTTTAAGCTAAAGGACTACTGTGAATGACCTAGGAAATCTTTCGGTATCTGAACACAGTCATGTCTATAACATAGAAATTAAATTTAGCCAATACGCTAGAAAATTAGAGTGTCCTGTGAGCTCCTATAGTATAATATTTTATAGGACTGCGTATAGTTGCGAGCACTTTATGGAAGCTCAACGATTTATGCGATGATTTTCTTATAAAAACATTATATGTACCGCAAAAAAGTGCCAAGCACGTTAAGCTCCTTTTAAGCTAACTCTTGTTGGATAATGTGACATGCTACGTATTCTATGGCTTGTACTTAAGACTACGCAGAGTAAAAGGTGTGTACTGTTACAGTAACATTAGTATGCATTGCATAAGGCACAAAAGTTTTTTTTTAATATTTTTTTTACCTGTGAAAAAAATTTGCTTAAGACCAGTCTAGTTTTCGATTTGTTATTTGTTAGTATCACTATCAAGTGTTAGTATCAGTTAGGTCGTGTTACAATGTCGTTTTTAATTAGAAACGTTTGTAATTTTTCCCTAAACCATAGTCTGACTGGCCAACTTTTTTAATGAACACAACATATGCTGTTAGCTGTCATCGTCATTTTCTTTCCCAGGCACATTAAACGGCTTTTTTTTTTCAGACAGTCTCCTGCGAAGAGAAAAAGCCTTCTTTGCTAAACTTTGTTAACATATGAACTTTAAGATAAGGAGTTTTAAAATAGTTTTATCGTGGTATCCCTTGGGAACTATCAAAAACAAAACGAAGGTCCGTCTAGTCTGTTCCTCTAACCAGCTGCGCTATTTAACTGAAGGCAGCAGAGTGAAGATCGTCGTCGACAAATTTGGCATCAGCAAGTATGTGATTCTGAAGGGAAATCATAGCAATTCAAATAGCTGTTAATTCCAATAAAGCCAATTTATAATCCTCGACAAGCAAATAAAAGATCATTATGCGAAAAACCAACCCTTTATCATTCAACGCCCTGAATATATTTGGCTCATAAAAATTTGACTAACTGCCCTGTAGGGGCATGTTAGATCGTCACATGTAAGATAGAAGATCATAAACAACAAGTGTTATTTTTGCCGCTCCTGGTATAATAGAATGATTGATATTTTTGCGTGAAGCTCCAGATTAACAGTTGATGAAGAAAGTGAAACAAAAAGTGATGTATAAGGACTTCCGTGTAATGATCTAGACGATCGGAAGTCAATAGAGAAAAAAGTATTTGTCATGCTCGCATAAGCTATGTATCGCACATCTATTCAGCCGCTAACTGTCTTTGACCCAAACGTCTAAAAATAATACCACAAATTAAGGCTTTTGACATCGGGCGCATAAGCAGGGTCATCAACAAACCCTCCTTTTTTTCATTTACAGCTAGCTGGTCAAAGGCCATGCTGTTTCAAACACTGTTAAATGCGCTAGAGTTCTAATCAGTTTTCGGTAGGTTTTTTCTTAGATGTAACAACAACGTATAGTGAGATAGACTTTTTTTTGCTAGGAAAACTGATCAAGTTTTTGTGAATTCGCTTAGAAAAGTTAAGAGTCTTTATGTAACCACAATGGCTATCTAATCAATATATCTCGACCAGCCGACATGTTCCGTGTGACAAATTCCTGAAGGACGCGCCACGTTCCCACTGGTTAGGAGGCCTTTGTTCAATAGCGGTTCCATTAATAAATTGTGACTAGGAAGCTCGTGCAGAGGTTAGGTGGCACAATAAATAATATCCGATTAAGCTAAAACAGAATCATGGTTGCGGTTTTCAGAGTCTTTTAGACCATAGCCCGTGATCTTAATGAAGCGCTATAATTCAAAATAGATACAGATACAAGACTGTCGTTCATCCAGTGGTCTAGACGCACACTGATCAAGTACTCAGTTACTTATTCACTAGAGTTCGTAATGGTTTTATTTACCTGTTATCGTTAAAAGGTTTTTGTTTGTGCTTTTGTCAGCTAATCTGTCCATACGTTGCTTTCTAGCAGCTATACAACCTACTAATAGTTAGGTGTACAGGCAAAAGGGGCAAAAATAGGTCTACAATAGAGTTAGCTATGATATGACAGTCGAAAAAACACAGATCAACGGAGAATTTACTTTGTCAATTGTAGACTTACTAAATTATTTGCCGTATCCAAGTATGAATTTGGTCCGGGCGTCCATAAGACAAGCTTAGCTTAAATCCGTAATGAATAACTGTGTACGAATAGAGCCACTAATATTATAATTAATCTATACCAGCCACTACCTGTTGGTCAAATCGCATTTATACGAGCATACGACGTGATAAACAATAATGAAATTTAATTTGACGCTCTAAAAATAGCCGATCCCTCGAATAACTAGCATCACGTCTTTCCGCATCGCTTTTTCTCCGGACGAAAATCGCGTCACTTTCGGTTGTACAAACACATTCTCTCCTTGAGAAGACTGCCGTAGCATCCGCCCCTTGCCTCACGCGAGTACCGATAAAACCGCAGCAGTTCCCTTTCTTTTCGGGACATGGCAAGGGACATCCTGTATAAATATTGCTCTAATATTGGTTGCGTCTTTATAGTCTATCTACCAAGCTTCGCAACTTGAATCAGCTTAGCAAGAGGGTGTACGTTATTCGAGTTTAGCCCTGTCAAGTTCTGAATGCGCACTGAGCTTTTCCCGACAGTCCAGGTGGCTGATTCTGCATCTCTACTCCTTTGCAAGGGCTCTCGGCTTGGTAACGCCGGAAACACCCTCGAGTTACGAGTGCTTTCTCTTCTTCATCACGTGCCCTGAAAGTATGTGTTTCGCTTATAGTAGACTGTGCAGTAATCGAATAATAATAATTAGAGATCCATTAAACACAAGTCAATATGAGCTTGCCACAGTTACTGGACAAGGTGGACGTAAGCAGAAAGATACCCAACGCTTTATCCTGTCTATGGACTAGCAGCTTGTAATATCTTCCCGAGCTTATCTCTTCTGCACTAATAACCCGAATTTAGGCGTCTATGACATAGCGTGTAGATGATTAACTGATTTCGGATCGCACAGGTCTGTGAGAGGATCGTTCATTTTCGTCAAAATAGTTGCCGTCTGTTTAATGGTCTCGAGCATGACAACTAATGGATAACCACCGGCAAATACAGGAAGCTTCTTTTAAAATCCCTAGGGATAGTTAGTCACTTTTAAAAATAGTTATTTTTAGTTATTTTGTTCAGCCGTCTTCGATCGCCATGCAGAAGCGGGCGACTAAAAAATTACCAGAGGCTGCCTTATGTGGTGAAGTTTGTTGCGTTAACTAATGAAGACGAGAGCGGGCTTCTTTGCAGGAAAGTTCTAGTTATATGGGGCGACTGAAAAGAGGGGCTTTTAATATAATGCGTATATTTCTCTGACGCACGTTCTTAGGAGTACACAGGCCACTAATCGATTGAACCAGTTGTCATTTTACTGCCGGCACCCCACAGATTAGTTCTCGAACAGATCTTCTTCATCGTTCTCTTACCACTAAAAGCGTAGTTCACATCAATATGCGCCCGTCTGCTGACTTCCAGACTCCCGCTCTCAGGTAACATGACATTTATACGTACATATATATATATCTAGTCGAATAATCTTTTTTGCACAGCGTAAGATTTATGCCAAGATCCTGGATTGATTTTACGTATTAGAAATTGTCATTTGCGTCTAATTTAGCTGCTAAACGAATTCCACTGAATAAACGCATATAATTTGTTCGCTGCCCATTATTTTGTTTCCGCCATTTTGTTACACGAAGCTGGCCGCGTTTCGATTTGTCACCTTTGTTATTAACACGCTATAAATCACCACACACCGACAATTTTTCACTTTTTAAAAATTTTTGTCTTTCTTTATAGTTTCTTTACAGTTTCTTTATAGTTTACCCTAAAACATTTGTATTATATTATAACGAACAGGACAAATTAATGTTAATTATTAAGCTTTCATTACCGTTAATCGGGCAACGTATTCGAGCATTATTAAGATATCAAAATGTATCATCTTAACGTTTAGGAAGACGAGTGTGGAATCCGTTATTCCGAAGGAAAAGAAGGTCGAATATCGAGCTGCCTATAAACAGCAGCAGGAGCGTTCAAAGGATGACCCAAAAAAAGGACAGAACGGTATCTGGGGTCCTACATTCACCAATCGTCAGCACTTCAACGACCTGCACTTCTGTTAGACTTCACCGTCATATAGCAGATACTGTCACTTTCCGATTCCTTCGATAATGACCTCGTATGGTTTTGCCGATGGCGTCGGTAAAATATTCGAACTACCTGCTTGTTGTCGGAGTTGAAACTCAGTTTCAGATGCAGATGGGCCTGTTACGACGCATGTCGTTGTAACAGTACACACACATTGTTGGACCAACCTAAAAAAAAGAGGAAGAACCAAACACAAAGCTTTTTATGAATTCTAGAGACAAAATCTTGCTACGAAGGCCTTATTGGCACGGATCTGGTGCTAGTAAATGATTGTAATGATAGGATCTGTTCGTGATAATCTGTGGGAGGTTATATAGTTTGTATGGATCGATGCTGGCGAGCCATTTTTATCTCGTTACTCGATGACCCGTCACGAAAAAAGGATATGATAATAGCATTGTTTAACGTCAACTTATTGATAATTCGCTATTAAAATAAATAGTAAAATGTTTCACTGCCAGACATTTCTGCTTACTCGCGCTAAGCTCTGAATAGATAAATATATTTTGACATTGACGATAACTCGTGACAGGCATATTGTAACAGTATGTTATAAGTTATCGACAAAACATCAAATCTGTGGTGTTTATACTAGAAGCGGAACTAGCAACTTGTGTGGTCATAATGGAACGACGCCAAAACTTAGTTTTCAGCCGACAGTCAACCACAAAACAGAAATGAAGAAGCGTGCTGTTCCTGGTTACGTTGCCAGATAGGCCAAAATCTACCAGTAATGCCGATTTAGGCCAATTTCACGGACATGAACATGAAGCATCTGTGTGAACGCGCTGCTCAGAGCTACCATCGACAAAATTACGTTTTTCTTTATCGCAAAGAAAACAAAAGTTGGTATTAACAATGAACCTCTAAACCTGCGGAGCTACGTTCCCTCTTAATACAAAGCGTTCTTTTGTACCCTGTACCGCGTCTTTTGCTTGTTTGATAGTATTCTAGGCAACTCGATGACCTTTGCAAGCGACATGCTCGTGCCTTTTTGAAAAATTTTATTATTGCAATTGACCAAATGCGTAAGGTTAGGCTAGGTTGATTAAAAGTGTCGATAGGTTGCATGATGCATGTCTGTTTGTCAACAATGGAAATTCGGTTATCCAACTAATATCAGTTAACTTATGCGCCTATCTCTCTATTAGTTATTCACTGTGGTACTTCACCCGCAACGTTTTAATGACCATTCTAATGATAAATTTCTCGCTTTCAGTTAAGGCTGGCGTTTAATAGAAAAAATAATACTATTTACTTTATTCGGCTTTAGTTGGCCTCATGAGATAACTGTATATAACCATATCTAGATACGTATTTTATTGATTATATTATCTATTCGTCTGCTTTACCTACTTAAGCAGACGAATAAATAAACTTATTATTAATTTCTAATGAATATTATACATTATCAATAATTGCTGAGTCGAAATAACACCGATAGTTAACAACAGATAGTTAAAACTAAATGGCGGTGCTAGATTTGTTAATGTTCCTTTATTTACTTTTTTTTTTTTACAAGACTGACAACCGGACGGTACATGAAACAGACAGCTTTCTTCTAAGCTCGCCGAATGTTGTCAGTATAAGCAAAGCTGGTTGATCTGTCGGCTAACCGACCGCGGTGTATACGCGATGACCGTTTTATCAACGCTCCATCCGTTATTAGAATAATCATTATCATCGCCACTATTGGTTCTAATGAAGGCTGTTCCGTATTATAATTCGATGGCTGGTTGACATTGATTTAGTGATGTTAAGGAGCCAACTCTGCACTTAAGGCTTCAATCCTTATATAGAATCCCAATCAGCAATCGATTATAAACAAACTTTTGTGATACGGCCTTCGGTTACGTGGAAACGACTTGTCTCTGAATGATTTTTTTGCTGTCCCAGAAGCGACGGTTTTCATTATGTGGGTCGAACTCTGTCCCGTTGGGCGTGACACATCGGCACTACAGCAGACCGTCGCTGTTGATTATAAGATGTCTATTTCGGAAATGCTGTTGTTCCCCTTAAGTGCGTTAGTGATATACGCAGTGCTACACCGGCGACTTAGATGATCATCAACGACTCGCGGATGACGTCGTGGTCTTTACCGTTGCAAGCTTCATCGACCATGCAGCCCTCTAAAAGTTGACATCGAAACATAATAGCAGAGCTTCGATTTATAGTATATCTCAAATTTGTAGCGCTCCGTTCAAATGATTCAACGGTGACAGGCTATGGAGGAGAACTAATACGCACGCAGACATGTTATAATTTAACGTGCATCAACCACTGGCACACCGCGCTTTTTTTTCTGGCTTTGGATAACAAAATAATAATATTTTTCTCTAAGTGCGCTATAGGCTACGTGATAAAACAATAACAATTGCATACTGTAGTACCGTAGAAGGGAAAAGACGGAAATGAACAGGGAATAGAAGTGTAGGACTTAACTGGTTTTATCCGTGAAAAGTGACACCAAAAGGTCATCGTAGCCTGCCTGTCTGTCATCAGCCTTCTCTAAAAGTTTGATGTTACTCTTTCAAGATTAAGCTGCTGGTAAAACGATCTCCATCTTTGCCTATTGTCGCTGGCGTTACAACTATGGGATGGAAAGAAACAATTCAAAAGGAAATGGGAACAGTGCCACCGCCGGTTGCGGTCATAATAAGCAGATTGCCTTTCCTTTCCATTAAACGTAAAGATATCTACTAGTGCTACAACTGCCACTAACAATATTATGGTGATGATACACATTTCTCTTACCAGAAAGCAGCACCATGTTTACTGAAATACCCTTTATGTACAACCACGGTAATTATCAACGCTGTACAGCATATGCGCAGGTGCAAAGCAAACGTTCGCGCATTAATTACGAGCCGACTTCATGATGACGTTACATTAGATAGTGGCTGAAGGACGTTTGGCTACAAAAAGAGTCGATGAGAATGACTGCTGAAGCAAACCTAATTTGAGTACGGACTGTTGATTACTCTAAAGGCGCATACTTCCAGAAAAAAATCTAATTCATTTTATTAATTCGTTAAGCGTTCGTTCTTACCTGACGTACAGCAGAATCTGTTTAGGGCACAATGGCCTTTATTTTCGGATCCACAGCGCATGCCTGTATTGGTGCAAGGTTTCAATTTAAGGGCCTCTCTCTTGCATGACCTTAGGTGAGGACTGTCTCCCGCATCAATTAGACAGCTCTCCGAATTGCAGCAAATATTAGGCCCGAAGCATTGGCCAGTTGATCCAGGACCACACGGTGGACACTGTGAGTACTACACAAACGTTACTACGCCAGTTGTATAACAATGCAATCGAAAGTAGTACGACATAGGGCTAAATTTTAGAGCGTCAGTCAAGAGTCAGAATCAAATATTACGTATATTTGGATGTTAGATCGTACCGAATGAGTAGCTGGTACGTTTGCTACCGTGAGTACATTTGCTTTACGATGAGAAGAAATGATCTGGGGCCGTATTAAAAATCCACTAACCTATCATTTTCGCATCGTTATTGAAAAATTTGGTAGCAATTATGTTTGGCACGAAATGAATGACATTTACTATAAGCTTACAGTTTGTTTTTCACTGCATAGTAACTAGGGGATGATATCGATATTGGTCTGAAATTATAACGTTATTGTAGCTAGCAACACATCTATCGAACCAGAATAAGATCTGGTACAGGACATCATCCTTATCATTTCGACTGTTATCTCCGTATCTACTTTAATACGGGCGGCCTCTAAAAGGAGACATGATTCGAACACAAAATTCATTTTCTTTAACATTCAATAGGAAAGCACTGCGTCGTTTTAATGTTTAACACGCAAAATGTTGCTGCCGCCGTTTTATAAGGAAATCAGTATGTTACTAAACATAAACCTCTTCGGCCTTTTAGTTCCTTTAGGTCAATGTTTAAAGCTTCCATGTCTGTTCGTCTGACTACACATGGTAGGTACTACATTGCCTTCTGTATTCTAAACCTATTGATTTATCCCGCTGGAACTGACAGCGTATAACCTACTTGCGGACTATTGATACGCATCCCTTATCAGTAATGGCGACTATTCATCTTAGAATATATTTTCTAAATAGATATGTTTGATTTCTATTTTGATATGCTCACCTTACGGAAGTCACTCGAAAACTGTATGAGCCCGAATCCAGTATCAGAGCGTTTTCCACCAATAGGACAGTTTGTGATGAAACAGGTCAGGCTAAGGCCGACAATGTTGGCTAGTACGAGTACGTGAAGCTTCATTTTACCAGAAAATAACACTACCCGACGTAGAAAAAATAATACGGTGCAGTAATGGCTGCTAATATCCTACCGAATCTTCCTCTTACTGGCTGTTCAGGCCTAGATGAGTAACACGGAGTCTCCACCTCGCGAAGCAAGAGTTGACTCCAAAACCCGAGTAGATCTGCGTTGGCTACTGCGAAGACGCGGACCCTTTATACGTTTCAACCGCGGCAGCGCATAGGTCTCAGATGCGATCGACGTCAACCGCGGATCCATTGTTGTAGTCAACTCAGAAACCTAATAGGACAAGTCTGTGTTGGAAACACATCGTGCACAGGTACGCACAGCGGGGGAACACCCCAGCTATGTCTTCCGATATGACGAGTTGAATTGTATGAATAGAAATGGGGGAGAGCGACAGAAATTGGTGGTGGCGATCAAAGCGGAGGAAGGACCGGATTCTACGACGTCATGCTCGCCTACCAGTCACCTTTCCACTTGTTTGAAAAACCAATTTATCTCCCGCTGAGAGCGTGAACTCTACAGTGTATCGAAATGTAAAGCCCATAGATTTATCATCTTCTTGATATTTATAAATGCTGATAGATATATCTGGGCAACTTTTTGATCAAAGTGTAATTTTCACACTATGACATATGGAAAACTGGTTTACAACTTGATGGACACAGACTGTTCCCTGTTCCTTATAATGCGTTGAGCTATTTGAGATGCCGACCTCCGCATAGGGCGCACTAGAGTTGAATCCTGCCCCGTTCGAATTGTGATTTGCATCATAACTAATTATTAGGTGACCGTACAGTCACGTACCAAGAGCGTGGGCATCACCACAGGAAAATAACGCGGATGACGCTGCTAACAAGTTGTTTAGTGCCAATACGATGATTATACTTTTAGGGAGTTGTTCGAGCCTAAAGGTGCTCGGCGAGGCGCGTCCGCTTATGGTTAAGTCAAACTCAATTATGACAAAATCGTCATTGTGGCGTTCATCACATGTTGGACAATCAAATCTTCTTCTAGTTACCCGACCCGACCCGACCCGACCCGACAGAAATGTTTTTTTTTTTTGTTTAGTCATAATACACAAAAGATTTACGGTTCCGTTGGTGTGAACTCGTCTTCAATGCGCATTGGTCCACTTTTGCAAATTTAGTCTTCTACCATTTTTACAGCAGGTTGACTTATTTAGTACGTACTACCACGAATAATAGTGTTGCTATCCATAAATCCATGTTGTATCAAGTACCGTTACTTAATTAGAAAATAAACTGATTAAAGAAACAGAACATATGATATTATGTTATTATTTTTTAGCTAATACAAATACCTATTGTATATTTTTAGCTATAGTGTTTTTGGAAACATCATCTATTAAGTGATCTAAAGCGGTGCATGAACGGTATTGGAATGTGTTTGTTCTGATCAGCAAAAGAGATTAGTAGCAAGCCGTTCATAGGATTTATGATAGGCTAGATATTTGAATCTCCTAGCCGACTCGCCACTACCATCAAAAAACCTACGCCATTTCTTTGAGCCCTCAGCAAACAGGGCCTTTAACCATAAAACTGAGAGCGAGAATTCACGGAGATTCGTAGGGATTTCCTTGGTTCAGACGCCTTGAGGAACGTATAGAAACGTGTAGTGGCATGCTAATCTTACGCTCACGTTGTGGTCGAGGTTCGAATCCGCCCGTAGACAGACATTGTTTTTGTGCTGGGAGCCAGCCAGCGAGTCAGCCGTCTGATCGGACGCCTATAAGCGATACCGAACAGACAACTTTCCTACCGCATTCGAAATTTCTGGCAAATCCCAAATTTGTTTTATTAAACCAGACCAACGTAAAGAATTCTAAATGATTCTATATTGTTTTTCATCTTGATAAGCTGTTAGCGTGTATTACTAGTAAAGGTGAATAAATATGATTCTACTGATAGTATGTATTCAATTCAAATAAACTTGATTCAAACATACGTGCCCCAAGACCGCATCGGTTTAGAGAGATCATTCTGTTTCGTGTTCCGGCTTCGTTGTTAGGCATTCGAGGCTGTCTCCTAGCACGAAACGAATTCTCCCTAGGTCAGGATGGAACATGCGTGTCTTTGAGATTGGCATTATCCTCTACCTATCACCGGGCCTGCTTTTAAGTAACAGATCAACCAAGAATTGAATGAGACTGTTATTTCATAAAAGTAACACATAGAAATACCCAAATAGGCGTTGACATTAAATTAGTGCAGACGACATTTAATAGATGTTAGCAACTCTACGCGGAGTACTTTTCCTATACAACGGATATAGGATGATACTGAGTGACATCCTATCCAAATATACTTGTGTTGCTCAAGCGCAGAATTTACCGCGTAGTTCCTGCACTCCGTTGATTGAGCTAACAGCGTCTTATGGTAATTTCTAAAAGGGCGGTTACAAGGCTGGCGACGCTAGAGGTCAGATGTAATTTTGCACATGCAATTATTTGCACATCAACTCGAGGCGTCTTTAATTGCGAAACTGTAAGAACTGGTTAGACATTGAAAGGATTTCATATGCGAGCCGATTTTGATAACTGAAAAATGGTCCGAATTGAATCACAGTAGATCGTTGATGCTATATTCAAACGGTGAGAGAGTGCCTTAAGCCACAACAACAGCGTTCGTAAACATCGATACAAGGCGGGATATTTAAAAATAGAGAGGCATGTGTTGGTGGAACCCATATATCGAAAACCTAGCAATGCAAGCACAACGTTTGGGACTGGTATATGAGAAAATGCTCAGTTTAATCTAATCTTTATCCAATTGTCAAGCCAAAGTGCCTTGTTATCAAGAAGCATTGAAAGATTTTAAAGGGAACACATTAAGTTTTAATCATTTTTACAGAAAGATCGGGTGAATCATAACTATTTTCAATATCTGCCAGTCAAAATTTCCAAGTCATAGATATGGTAGGTTAGAAACGATTCATGGATTTGACTCTGAGGTTCGGCAGCGTAGTCTGTTTTCACGGGTTACAATGTAAAGGAGCAGTGGATCTGTATAAGGGATAAATATACATGGACTTTAGACGGAAGCCCACGTTATAATGTGTCGTTCAACACCGCATTACCAATGCGTACACTTCAGAAACGATTGGCCAGAGAAAATTTTAACTAATCGCGAACTGCGGGAAAATAATCATCGTAACTAATTATTTCTAAAAAGATATCGTGGTAAATACCGCCTTTGCGACGTCAATGGAGACTTCGAGGAAGGCATATGCCCCATCGCGAGAAAGGCCAGTGTAGTTACCATAGAGAATTTGAAAAAATGTAATGACCTTAAAGCTGATGTTTGACACATTTATTATAACCCACTTGAAAAGGCCCCGGATACAAGAAATGAGTTATGATTTGTTGAGCTATAATGGCTGCTATTGTTTTTGAATGAAGGAGTAACCTGGGAGACCATAAGCGATGCTGAAATATAGAAATGCGAAAATGTGCCACCGGACGGCCGAACAATTACGTAGAATGCTTGCTGGAAGATTTTAAATAATGAATAAGGTTAGTGTTGTCGAGTGGTAAAGCTAGTTCGTCGATAATAGGTAAGAAATTAAAAACAAGACAAAATTGATGTTCCGGAGAGAGCGTCGAGTCATGCGATAGTGGTCAGCCTAACTAAGATATCATACTGAAACCCACTTCAGCGAAAAATATGCAAATAGTTCAGCTACTTCATCATAGCCTTCCTTTGAAAATTATTCCACAGTCGTTGACGAGCAAATTGTTTACTTTGGTTTGTCTTACCATGACCATCGTTGTCGTAACGTAAGGCCCTTCAGGCGTCGAACCTTTCCCTAAAGACTGCTAGGGATGGACCATTTACAATAGACAAAATTGCTGAGAACCACCGACTTGATTTCCTTCAACGATTGTGGGTATCGTATAATATAACACTACTGTTGAGTATGGTTGAGTATGCTAATCGGCCTATCGAAAGTAAAGTAAGCGTCTTTCTATTTGTTTCGATCTTATTCTTACGTCTTATTCGAGGTTATTCAACCTCGAATGTAATATATATATATATACATATATATATACATATAAAAGTTATCTTAAAGCCCTGATAATAATCATAATGATATTGGATATTTTAGAACCTTAGAAAAAATGGCTGATATAATAAAACAGCAATAATGCTTATTATTATTAGTGTACAATAGATTTTTAAGTGCAACTTAAACTTCCAGTATTTTCACCCGCTAAGCAGGTTAAGCAACTTCCCGTAAGCAATAAGATGTGCCGTTTTTTTGCACACGGTAGCTCTCTACCATATGTGAGCTTCAGCGTTTAACGTCAGGAAGCTTCGATAGCAAACCATGCCAGGAGTTTTTTTTTAAAAGTTACACTGATGCCTTGCGCATTTATTGGGCACCCATAATCACAAGCTACGCATTGTATTTTATCTATGACTTTGGTAAAGTTCGTCTTTTCGACAGGATACTGTTCTTTTTAGAGGCAGCGTGTTTTTTCGTCAGTTTTTTTTTAGTGTAAGGAGAACTCAGGTATCGAAATAGACTGCAAAGTGCGTCCTATAGTCAGACTGCAAGGAAAATTCAAAAATATATTTCAGTTTATATTCTGTCTCTGGATCGCACACTAAAGTAGACATTATCAAACATCATTATTCGATAATTAAAGGCACGTAAAATTCGATTCGTCAGATGAATATGATTAACTACTGTATGTTATTTCGTCTGGTGTCTAACAGCTAGGGATAACGGTTTCCGGGGCACGACGGGGCAGGTAAAGTTAACGTTACTAAGCGATGTTAGGTTTACGCAGATGTTACTATCTCCTATCCTATCCTATAGAAAACATATATACGTATAGTGTATTATGTTGCGGACTATGTAGTTCTGGATTAGCAATTTCGCAGAATTAGAAAAATACATTGTTTACGCCGAAATTGAATAACGTGACCTGTTTTAAACGCCCCTCCGTACCTTAGTCATGTAATTTTGAACTATTATGCATCTTTCAAGGATTATATGATTATTTAGAACATCTGCAACATTTGAACACGAGACATATCTGGGCGTGGCATCTTCTTAATTGGCTTCTGTTACGGAATAAGGCTTAAGAGCTTCCTAAAAGATCCTAGTATCATCTTAGGCAGGCCCCACCAAAAGCTCTTGGTTTACAGAAGCAATCGTTTTAGAATTTGTGACGTTAGCCAGGTAGCCTAAGCATTATTTGAGACAACCGGCTTGCAGCACATATTGAAACAGCGTGTATCCTTGCCCGGATTCGAATTTAGACCATTAGCTGTATCAAAGTTTAACTGGCGGACACGCTCCAGCTGCACTGTTATGGGGATAGGTCTGCCAGATACGCCAGAAGAATCAGTTAAGAGGACAATAGACAATTATATTAAGCATTGAATTTGCTTGGTTCTTGAATTTTTCCTCGATGCAGTTCTTCGTTCAGCTATCTATGTTAATAATCAACATTTACAACAAAATGGTTTTAATTGTATACGTACTCACAGTTTTCTTGCTCTTCGATACAAGTGAGATTTTAGATACTCGCCGACAGGAGCGATGCAAAAAGCGCTCAATAGATTAGGCAGTAATGCGCAGGTAGACTTTGATTTTGACTACTTGCGGCACTACTACTTAATAAATTGAGACGCCATTAGGGGCAAAAGCAGCTTCCTTCCATTTTGACACATCGGAGACTGGTCTAGGCACGAGGGGCATTGTCCTCGTCAATAAGTACGTCAATAAGAAACAGGAACGAACACACGAAAATGGGAAAACGAAAGAAGAATTCAAAGCCATTTCGTTGTTAAAAATGTTGCATTAGGGTACTCACTTAGCCTGCACGTACATAATCTAACGATGAACCATTTTGAAATAATTTTTTTTTGGCTTAAACTAAAACTCCCTGGAATGGCGCGATAGGGAACCGCCAGAACGTGCCAATACCAATGCTAAGGAGATGCTCGCTCTGTGGGTTACGCAACTCTTCTGGCCGTTCCCGTAATACTCCCCGGAGGAAACAGAGCGCCAGTAGACTGCGGCTTGTGGCCTACGGGGCTGTGTGTAGAGAGCGAGCTATTCTGAATCGTGACTCGTCGAGCGACCGCTCGTTCAAAGGTGTGGCGCAGTTGGGCGTGAAGGCGCGACAGTTTCGTGAATGTTCTGTTATGTTGAGCCTGCTGCGGTGCGAGTGCTAACGGCCTACGGCCTACAGCACAGTGGATGGCAAATTTCGTTTGTTAGCAAGCACAAATGGACCGCCCGCTCCTCAGCTGTGGCTGGCAGATGAAAAACATCAGGTAGCAGCACATCGGATCGTATTGGATAGCACGTGATCGAGCGGAGAAACTTGAATTATATACGCACGGAGCCTCACAACTGAACTGGACATGAATCTATAACATATGGATAGTCGAATGAGCCTGAATAACATGTGGATTGGCACAAAGATACTGCTAGCCGCAATAACAGTACCAGCAGTATCATTCGTAAATAATAGTGATCATACTATATGTTTGCAATGCGTAGTATCTTCACTCAACAATACCGTGGATGCCGCCATAGTTAGGTGGTCTTATGCTTTACATACTGTGCAAAAAAAATGCCGGCAAAACACTTGAACTCAATATCGAATCACAAATAGAGACGTTTTAATAGCCAATTCAGTGAGAGTCTTCTCTCAACCTATTGGCCATGTTAAGTGCATGTTAGATTTTATTTGGATCCATAGCCGTTTCCGCCATATCGAAGTTGGCATCGTATTGTCTGGAACCAATGACATCTTCTTATGAAAAATTAAAACCTCTTGAAGCCGACGCACTCTGATCACAGAATGCCCATACTGCGCCAATTCAGAGTCCCATGTATCTAGAATTGAATTTCTAGCGCGTGACGGGTAGGCGATGAAACAAGATTATAATTAACGCTGATGCTGTCTTAATACCTGTTAACTAAACGTGTTCTATTCGATGAACGATGCAACGACTTTTCCGCGTCGCAGTGAATAAGGATACGGTCGTAATGAAATTCTTCCGATACTTATTTACAGAAGGCTAGCGAGATCTGACCACAAGACCGACCTTCTTCATTATGCCTCGGTCGTTCCATGGGAATGTCAGTTGTCGGTCTTCCCCTGGACTGGACCATCTAGATTTGTTTTAGGAGTCTTTTATAACAACTGGCATTGTAACTACAATCTCTTGCGAAAAGATAGCAGCTCGAGTGAAAAAGAAATTTAGGACTAGGCTAACCCCCTATAGCATTTATCTCGTTTTTACCTGTTCATCAATATGATTACAATGAACGTGCGATAATGGTTACTAATGAACCAACGACAAACCAGTTAGGTGGGGCAAGGATACAACAGTTTGTATTCTGTTTCTTCTATTTCGAAATGTCTAACGCGAATGGGAATAATTTCCAAACTCGAATAGCATTGGGCTAGTCTGGGTCCGTGTTTATTGTTAGTGAAATAGATCTAGCCGCCGCTGAGAGGGCAAAATGTGCGCGTTACGGTCGTATTCGGCCACATATTAACAGCCCTCATATAAATATTACCAATAATGAAGATTATTACAACAACTGTAAGACAATTCGAATTCAGAAGACATACAGCGATAGGGTTTACGTAAACCAAGAAAGAACCAGTCTTTTTTTCATTGCTAAATTAGTTTGACAAAACGTATACATGCAGAAGTAGATTGACATAAAAGTACTATATTCACTCTGTACTAGTACCAAAGTACTATGTTGGCGAAAGAGACGAATCAGGTAAATTATTGTCGTTAGTACCTTTAACACAAGGATATACAATAGCGACGCGAACGGTACACGCGGTTTAGCAATGGCTCTAATTAGAGAGTATGCAGGTTTTTTCAACCTTGTTTGTAATCGGCCGTGAATTAGGGAAATTGTATATTTATTTTACAATATTTATATCTGCAGGTATCGAAATTTAATAAACCACTCACCTAATAAAAGCTGATTTTCAACAACAAAAGAAGAAGTCTGAAGTAGCTCCGTAATAAACGTATTGGATACCAACGAGAACCAAGAAAGCTTCTTTTCGACATGTACATGGGTATACGTCATCTCTTTTTAGCGAACAGCCAATTTATTTGGCCCGGTTTAGGGCCAGAGTTTTCCCAATGATGCATTCTCTGCCACTTGTGAAATTGGTAATGTGATGAATAATGTTAAACTATTCTGCAGGATAAGCAGTTGATACGTAAATGTGAAAGTTTCATGCTAAATCGAAACAAATTTAGGACTATTTCTAGAAAAAAAAATAGCTAATACCACGACGCAGCCTAGCTTGGAACAGGCACTAATATAGGGGAATTTTATATATGCTACTCGCTTGAAGTTTGCTTTGTCGGTTAATTCAACCAGTTACATTTTCAAAATAACTTAGTCGTTCGAATGATAAGTGAAGGATTTTTCACGCTATAAAGCAAGCTTGGACTCGGACGGACGTTGGAAATCGACATCTACTTCTTGTATGGCCATTTTTATGGGACACATACTTTTCTAGCGAAAAAGACGGCCATTTTGATGAAATGTCGAAAATATCTCAGGCTTTTTCGTATCTAGACGCTTATGGCCAGCCACTTCGCTGTGCAGTAGCACTGAATAGGCTCTTCAATTTAACGTTACTTTTTTCAGACACTTTTGACAAAAGCGGAAACTAGAATCAAAAGTTTCTCCTAGAACTGCACTACTTAACTCAGATACGTCCAGTCATGGCAGCTGTTTAGTTGTATGTGTTGTCTACGTTAAGGCATCTGGAAGCATGGCCGATTGTCCTATATCACATGCGTCTGGACGGCTTCTTAGGTCTCAGCCTGGCTAGATACGTGAAAAACAGAAATGGTTATGCCGATAATTAGCAAATATTTTCAATATCCGAATTCATCTAGTTCATATTATATACTGCTAGTAGGCTGCACTATATATATACATATATATATATATATTTTTTTTTTTCCCTCTATAGGGACTGAGTAAAATTATGAGGTATTTATAAGTATCTAACTTTTTAACTGCAGCCAAACAATTCGCCGTGTTAAATATTGCATCAGCCGATGCAAAGGTTAACTATGGTAAGGTTCAGGTTAGGTTCCAGCTTTTCAACTGCAGAAAAACTTGCATTCCATGTACGTGTAAGTTAAGTTTGTCCTTCACTCTGGGCTTTAAAATCGCAGGTCGTTAAACTCTAATACCTTCTGAGACACGCCCACCAACAGACACATCTTTTTTGCAGGCATTCTAACGTGGTAAGCAAAAAATGCCATAAATGTCCTTAAGCTCTTAGGTAGTTACTACAAGGGGTAAACTATAATCTTGCCCCATGTAAATCAAAGATAACATACTTCGTGAATGGGATGCACGACCAATGCACGATAAACAAAAACATAAGACATTTAGTCTATTCCAAGGACTACTGCTTCGGAAACAAGTAAAGTTGGTTTCACTATTATGGATGAGGATGATACACACTGAGAGTCCATGTCTTAACATTTCTTGTTTAAACAGCTTCACTTCGGGTTCAGATTTAACCATATTTTTCGGATAACTGATTTCGGATAGTTATTTAACAGAGCCATCGGATAACGTTCTTTCAACCTAAATCAACAAGAAACATTACCTACCTACCTACCTTGTAGCATAGCGTTTTCTGTAAGCAGTATCCTTTAATTTATCGATATAGGTAGTTCTAAGACGCCTAACGCATCGGTATATTTAATGAATATGACTGAATACGAGAAGGGCAGATATCTTTGTACATGTTAAAATCTGTGAATATGTCGCGCTGATCTCTGTCTCGGACAAAGGGTTAATGAAACACAGACGTATGTAAAGCTTTTTGTTTCCTTTTAGTAAATGCAGCCCCAACGCTGTTGCCCAATTGCTGAATCAGTCGAGTCCCATACGCAAGTTCAATACGGTAAGAAGACTGTCCGATCAAGCTAAGGGACTTTAACAGGTAACCTGGGCGCACTTCTCATAGCCACACGAGTCCAAACGAGGAAAACTGTTTGGACCGGTCTGCCTTCAATTTAATAGGGCCTCTAGGCATTTTCATACATTCCCTTGTAAAAAAAAAGCACCACTAAAAAAACTTTTCGGAATTTTTCCAAGAAAACATAAATTTTACCTTAAGCAATGCAAAAAACACCATTTATCAAAAGCGGAATAGTGACACAAAGTAGGACACTGTAATCTGGCTAATTACTAAAAATGTAGAATTAAATTACTAAAAAATAATCACCATTGCCATAAACATCGCGCTTGGCCAGCTCTGATGCTCAGCAATGATTCGCACATAGCCGGTAGAGGAAACTCTGCACAAAGAACCATCTCTTTTGAGCGTGTATGCAGCCAAAAGTCAATCGATCAAAGCGATACTTATGCTCGCACCCACTCGCACTCACACCACCTTCATAGATACATATGTAGACAAAGTAAAAATTTGGTATTTGTATGTATAGGCTAAATGTGCACTTTGTTATATAGGAGCGCCTTGCGATTTTTTATAATTTCCGTTAAACGGCATTGGTTACGGCATGTAATCATACATGAAAGCTAGCATACGAGCTAAAATCAATGTCTTATCAAATCAGACAGAAACGATCAGTCTTAATCGAAATGTATTTAGCCTTGTGTTTTATAGTTAAAAATCGAATTTTAAAGCCAAATAGAAGCGTTAAAGGAATTCCGCGTTGAAAACTTTTCGCCATTTATAGCCGGAATAAACACGAAGTATAGAGACAGAGCGCCTGAGCTAGGTACCAACACATAAGGGGACACTCAAAGCCTACTGAAGAATCCAGAAAAATTCAAAGCGCTGTCTGAGACTAGCATCCTTTACAAAAAAAAAAAAAAAAGAAAAAGGGCAGAATATTTGTTTTCTTAAGTATGAGCAAAGTTGATTTTCAAAGCAATGGGTCGCTCGAAACAAACCTTGTGTACCATTATAATTATTTGCTTTTTATGGTGTTAGTACGCTGACGATTTCTGAGGACCGCTTGATTACTTCTATCTATATCAGCTACCGGCACCTCTGCAAAATATTAAAGCGAGACATGTTTTAATTTCTTAAACGTCGATAAATAAATAAATAAATAAAACATCGAAAAACTGATAAAAGCCGTTCCAAAATCAAATTTAAAAGCTGAGGAATCCTACGTAGAAAGCGTACGAGACGATAGCATTTGCCTAGTTCCGGCTGGCAGAGCGTTCGTGGTGGCCTTAACGTTGAGCTAAGACGTACGTCGAACGCCAGTTGTGAAAGCAGGAATAAAATGAGATGAGATAGAACGGGTTGCTAACTCTACGCTACAGAAAATGGCGTTGTCTACGTAATGCCTATCGGCTACACAGTACAGATTCAATAGATATACCGCAACTGTTACACGACAAAAGAAGTAAGAAGTGATCCGTTTGTTCGCCGAGATCGCATATGTGTTTAACATTACTGACTATAGAGTTAAACGATTCAACTGTAGCACGACTTCCACGTTGACTGGTCTACAAAATCTCCTTGAAAACTATTGTTCCACGTGGATTCTGCATGGAAACACTTGGCTACATACTCTGTTTCAAGGATTATTAGCTTGCAAAACGCTCTTAAAGATAGTTCTTCAACGCTTTAAGTATCACCAATTAACTATAAGGCCAGTAGTTTTGAACCGGATTAGCGTAAGCCTGTAGTTCAAGTTGCCTTCATATGCTACTTGTTTTCGAAAACCTAATTTTTGCGTATGTAGAAGCATAGAAAAACGATCCGGATGTTGTTTGTTGTGCTAACGGATAAACTTCGTATTGACCTGCAGTTTTCGGAATGGTATATGATACGCTGCCTCATGGATTTCAATGGGATACAAATCGAGCTAAATAGAGAGCCATAGAAATTGCGAAGCGGTTGCACTAGGCCTATGTGGGCGACAAGACCAAACTTCCACCCGTTGGTATCAGATTCGTGAGCTGTCCGACGAAAACACCTTATATAGTACGAAGTATATTAAGTAAGCTATTAGAAGCGAGTTTGAGAAACATATGGGCGACTAGTTATGAACTCATAACGGAGGGATCTCAGCCAAGCAGTGGAATGACTTGACATTTGCATAAATAGGAAGACTGTTTGTGGCATACATATGGTATAGTCTACCGTAGCTCGAATATTTTTAGCACGACATCCTGCAGCAACTTCTATCGGCAAAATCTTTTATACGATACACGTTTCACTGGACAAATTGTGGGGTGACCATACCGTTTCTATCATTATGCAGTTGGCAGATTTTTTCGAATCGCATATGACTCGTTCGGAATTTAATGATGTAAATTATATAGTGCGGTCTGTCAAAAACGTTTGTGTTCCCGTTAGGTCGCGCTTACGCCTTGTGTGTTATTGAGTTTGTGCAGGCCACTTTTCAAGTTGCAAAAAATTTACAACCTAATTTTAGTTGTCGTTGCTAGTTACTACGAATATTGATCAAAAGCTTTCTGGACGGATAGTGTCATATGAAATGGCTAGCACCTGACTTTAACCGAGTATTTACCTACCAGCAAAGGGGTGGGTAGATGGCACGCATTTGTCATGTATTTCAAAAAAAGTATCTGTACCTACTTACGGTTTGAAAAATTGCTTCAAAAATGCATCCATATTCAACGGGACCCAAAATTGCAGTGGCGTTCCTATCTATAAACAGTAACGTTAGCAGCCTATAGTATTTTGAAACCTTCTTTAATTCTAATACAACATTTTAGACAGGTTGTATTAGAGCTTAGCGCACGTCCTGATGGCACTGCCGCACACAATTAGCATGCTTTTCTCAAGTAACTTGCTGAATAAGTTAACATTGTCAGCCAGAAATTCGAAATTGATGATTATTGGTTCCCTCTACAACGAAATAGAAAGACGATATGATTTAAAGTAGCTGACATTAATCTCGAACTTACTTATCGTATTATACCTTGTCCATCTACAAAGACGGTTTGGCAATTGGCCCACCTGTAAGTCGCGAACACGATTGCAGAGATGCATGCCCGCTTGGTTGAAATAAGTGTTTTCCTTAGCGGAGATAGAGTGCAAGCGGTGACTAACTGCAAGATCCAGAAGACTGAGATAGGACACAAAACTGGACGAAATCGACGACCTGAACTCATTGATGTTCAGCCAGCTTAGTTTCTCCTGCTAGAATGTATCGAAAAGTTTATCGTCGGCCCTAACGGCTTGACTGAAGAAGACCATTGGTAATAACAATGTCGATGCAAACGGCTAATAATGCCTAATAGATAATGGAGCTTCTCATTTCCTAACAGTTTTGCTTAGCCACGAATCCTTAACATAACAGATCAATGTCTGCTAACTAGCGTGACCTGTTAGAAAAAGTGTGGCCATAGACCCGTGCGGATTACCTCGGGTGTCGCATATCCTCTTATGGATGGTTGTGCTGCAAAACTCCAGGAATCAGGGCTGTTTATACGAGGCCTAACTATGTTAATGGCCCCCAAGCCTTTTCAAGAGTAGCCCTAGCAGCTATCTGAAGCAAGCACGTGCGACCCTCGGATTGTTATAACAGACGTATGCGTGGCAAAAGATATACACAGCAATAAGTTTCACCCAATAACTTCTCTGTAGTGATCTATTTATACATATCAGCCAAATGTGTATTATTCTTTCATAATCTGGTAGTGATTAGCGCAAAAATAAGTGTGTTTTTCATCTGATAACATGCCGCCTACAAGAACAAGCTGTCGGTACCGTTGAAGTGTGTTTTACACAGAAGAAAGATGTCAAATTAATTCTTTTCGTCGAGCCGGTAGTTTGTCCTCCCTATCACATTCATCCCTATCGCTATATATTGGGCCAGAAGTGGGTCAAATACACAACGTGTTTACAGGGCTCATGATATGGAAGTATTACCCGGAAACGTGTGTTCGTCTAAACCACCACTTATCTTGTTAGACCAATAAACTGTGGAATATAAATCACTTGCAAGATAAATGTACACGTATGGTTGGTATACCGAAATAACTGGATACATGACAAGGGCGGAATACATAATTGGCGTGTACACTATTTGCCTATAGGCGAATTTTCGTGTTTCATTCAAGCGCCACCTATGATTGTGATTTTTTGCGCTGATTTTAAACTGTGTCCTTAAATACTGTGATTGTACAACGAAGTGTGGCAGGACGCTTAGATTGTTCGATTCACTCATGTACTTAAGACCCGGTAGACGTAATAAGTATCTGACAAATACAGACGATAAGTTAATGTACGATGTTAACAATCGTCTAGTACATTGTTACAGGACATTCGTTTGTGATTTTTTTAGACGCTGCTCCAAACTGATTAGCTAGTACGTACGTTTGCCTCTCTCTCAGAGTTAGTAAACTCTGTATGCGTAATAATAAAAAAAAAAATCATTTTCACCATATACAGTTGGCTATTGATTGACCTAGTTGTTATCTGTTCGGTTACGAACATAGGCTGGCAAAGCTACGGCGTGACAACTCAGGGCGGTTATGATAGCAAAGCAATTTCATACGTATCGGTCCTTTAACGCTTTAAGATTCTTGTGAATTTCGATAATATCATATGACGTCAGTCGGTCGTATATTCTCCTTCGTTTTACACAATATGCATAATAGGAAGGTTCTGTAAAGAAAGGTTGTAGAAATGTCTTTCGATCTAATTTGCTCCGTATAGGGGTTTGGAAAGGTTGCCATTTAGTATACAAAATTACTCATTACGTAGCTCATAGCGTTGTGTTGTTGTAAAATTGTTTTTCCCAGTGATATTTTTAATTTAATTTAAGGCGAAATGTTTTTCCACAGGGCCGCAGGTATTGGCACTGACGTAATGCGCTATCTACCTTTCCATTCAAGCAGTTTTCTAAGCCATTTAAAACCTAAAGCGTCTAATTATAGAACGATAAATGAAAATTTTTCTTTTTAAAGTAGAAGTGTTTCCTGATGTCTTCAGGTTTATGTATATTGAAATCGTTAAAAGATTTGTCAATTATAAATAACTTTATTCACACAGCTTCTTTACCGTACGTGTAAATTAAAAAGATTTGTCTTTGTTAAAGTAACTGTCTTTCAAAGAATACTGATTTTGAACGTGTTTGTTAGATCTATAATTTAGCTTACGGTAGAATTCCATGAGGACGCATACTGAAAGGACCAAAGAATGGCGTCGAGGTCTGTCGCCCTTCATTTTTTAGGTTTTCAACTCCGCGGGTAGGATGATTTAGTAGGTATTTCGCTCTGTACACTCTGTCAGCCTAATACCAGCATGAGTTCGGTCAACGCTGAGGGCTGAAGGGGTTTTTCGTATGGAAGAAACATTTGATTCCTTAAACAACTCGATACGAAAGTGGTAGCAATTATAGCTCTGTGCAAAGAGTACTGATGAAACAACATTTACACGATTGTGATGGCTGCTGCGACCGCTGGGAAAAACAACACGTCTGTTCGTCCATAAAGGGCCTTGTAGGTCTACAGCAGACCGGGTAGGCAGCAACACGTAGAAAGAAACAGGGCATGTTGTACTTCATGACCCAGTAGAAGTATTCCACGCTTCAGATCCGAAGTAATCCAATAGATAAGGAGTATGGGAGAAAAGGATTTTTGATACTACAAAGTAAGAACAAAGTATAAACAGAAAGTAGCGCTTGGTGAAAGCGATCCATCCATGACACATATGTTTTACAATTGGCGAAATATCAGTGATGTAGTTCTAGTTAGCATTTTTCCCTGCGAGTGACGCTCGATCGTCCCGATAAGATGTCAGCTGTCATCGATTGTTGTCCCTTATTTATTATAGACTTTAGCTTATGCAAACAGAGTGAAAATTTTCTTTATTTAGCAACTAGATATATTTCAATCGGCACTAAGAAACGATCTTCAATAACTTAAAGATAGATTGAAAAATACAAGACGGTTCGGTGAATCCATGCTTCATAATTTAACACCGTTCATATAGCCCTTCGTTTGTTGATGCAAAACGCAACAGGAATGCCACTTTCGCGCCTCATTCAAAACGCTCTCTATGAAACGAAGGATTTACGAGCTGTCCTTTTATTTAGGATAGACTCCTTAGCGGGGATTTTTTCAGTTGCAATATAGAGTCTGTTTTTGCACTCTCTGCAGATAATGATGTTTCCCTTGGAATGTGTTCGTTCTATTGCTGGCAGTGAAAATATGCCTTCTAACTGGACTTCGGACCAAACATTTTCCATGTATTTCCATTTGAACGCAAGCAAAGAAAAATTAACGGAACACTCTATCGAGCGCTGTCTGTATTTGTCGACAGGGAACTTCTTTGCCGCTGACACATAACGACTACAGTACAAAAAGTTCGATCGACTATTGCACGTATCCAACGTCTAAAGAGCTATTTAACCCTCATAAGGCTAAATGGGCTAAATTTTATTTTGAGCTTATGGAGGCATTCATCTATAGGCAGGTTAGGTTAGGTTACAAATATATGTTTCAAAAGTAGGCTAGTCTTTGTTGTTGTATGTAATTCGGTGCCGGCTTGTAAATTTTTCATGTTCTTTGATAACATTTACAGATAGCTTAACATCCGTACATATCTGGTACTTTTTTTGCAATAATAGTTTTGCCCATTTTCTTAAACAGATATTGAACGGTAGTAGATAACTGCAGAATAAATTTACTGTTTTTCCGTAGATTTACCAAGCGGCCGCACTATTCCCTTGCTTTAATTATTCCTTCAGTAAAATGTATGTATTTCTGTATCGTAATCGCTGGAACGGATTATATCGAGAGAACTGTGAAGCTTGTAGATATAGTAAAGAACAAAAACAAATAATACTTACAAGCAAGTCTTTCGTTATTGTTAAATATAAAAGACAACTATTTTGGGTAACAAAATTACCATATTAAAGATCGTACAGGTCTTCGATAACAACAGTAATAGCTTCTGTTACATACTTGATAAAAAAAGATATCCTTTTCTTTTATTTAAGTATATTTTAAGACAAATATGCAGAAAAATTCCTCTTCATTAGGACTAATTAAATAATGTATGTAGTTTATGGACTGAAGCTTTTTACAGTTGAATTTTTTATGATTTATGGTAATTAGTTATGATTCACAATGGCTAATATTTAAATGTCTCTATATTTGTTGAACTAGCTTTAAGGCATCTGATCTGAAATGGACGTCCAGTTTTTACGTAAAGCTACTTGAATCAGCGGAAAATCGGTTACTTGATGACAGTTGGCCTTTTGGCAATACGGTGATCACTGTGGTTGCTTTTTGCGCTTAGACAAGCCTTAGTAAGAGTCTAGCAATCATAATACCTGTAGTGAATTCATTCTAATGGTTATCATTAGCATAAACGACATAGACGTTTGCCCCATTACAGCCCAGCTTTAGCTCGTCGGGGCCTTCGGAACAAGCAGCAAATACATACGGTCATCGAAGCCAGCAAAGGCAAGCTAGTAATGGCCGATAAGGATTTAATGAACGTGCATCGTGCATTGAAAAGGTTATCGGAGCCGTTGTCCAAGTCGTTCACCACACACACGGAGTTCAAGCTTAGAACTCCTGCAACATCTAGTCGAAAAAAAAGCTACATTTCTTCAAATCCAGAAAGATAACCCTTTGGGCATGTCTTCTTCTGTCTTACAAGCAAAAACCTAGTAGGCACTTTCAGGTCCCCATTGAGTTTGTCGAATCTTGATGAAAGCACTACTGGACACACGGCCACCAAAAGGTGTGCTTGAAGATGTGGATAGGCTACTGACCGGTAAGTGATTGCTAGGTTACAACTTAATTCACCGAAATCTTTATTTTAGGATAGATTGATTCATCAGTCGAGAATGGAACGGCGTTTAGGCACATTATTGCTGAAATATCGTATTTGTAGCACTTACAGGCTCAGCCACTTACGGGGACCAGTTGACTCAGATGCTATCTTTCAAAACATGGGTTAATGAAATTAAGACCATGGCACCACGCTTAAGGATGGTGAAAACCCACAAGTGCTTAATTTTTACAGTTAGCGGTTTGATGAAATCAGTTCGATAAGAACATAATAAGACTTCCGACAAGTGCGGAAAACTATTTCATCCTTCGTATTTTTACAATAATATACGGAACTACTGGTAACCGTTTTATTGTCACCAGAGCGCAGCGATCGGTTTTTTGCGCGAAGAAAAGTAACAATACTCGCGTCTCTCAAAACATATAGATGGACAGTTGGAGAGGAGGCTCACTGGCGAGGGACACATCTAACTTCGTACAGGACGCGTCTGGACGACATGTTTAGCAATTGGGCAAGTAAACGGCCAGAAGTTTTACCATTGGTAAGCCAAGGAACACGAGCTGGCAAGACGAACTATAATTTACGCGCAAGTCTTCACTTGAAAATTAAAACAGTAAGTCCTACGCCTGAAATTAATTTCTTTGTACCCCACGGTTTGACGGCAATGCCACTGGTATTTCTTAAGGACTTGAAAAAAAAAGCCTGGAATGCTTCCCCGCAGAAGTCCGGCCGATTTTGTGCCTACTTTGCGGACAAGTTTTTGAAGGTTCAAAGTAGGTTGCCTGTTGGTTGTCTGCTCATCGAATGATAAGGGTTAGAAGCTCCACCACTAGTTCCTTCATCATATTATTCGATGTTAAGACAATAATAGTTCCAAAAAAATGCACAAATATGATAGTTTAATCTATTCATAGTATATGCTAAAATACATATCTAGCCGTATAATCCTCATATACAACCCTTATTTCCCTATCCATCGGTATAAGCACACGATCGTAATGAGTTTGTACTTTCTTTTGTTCTAGTTGGTCGTCGTAACAAACAAGGTTAAAGAAGCAAACGTTATGTGACAACTTAAACCCTTACGGTTCTACACTAAAACGGCTAAAACACTTAAACCCTAACGGTTCTTACAAAGCCCATGTTTTTATATATATATATATATATATATATATATATATGTATTGTTTATTCTGAGTGTACTGATAGAAATCATCAAGGTTGGCTAATAACCTAAAAAATACCGCAATTATGACAACGGCTACTAGACGAGTGATAGGCACAGATCATTGCACTATTCTACAGTATTTGAATTCATTAATTTGCACTTCGCACTCAAAGCATCAATATGTCCGCTCTCTTGATACGGCGGATATGACCATACACGGAACCTACAACAGGCGCTTACTGCAGTATTGACGACCACCATGAACGGCTTAGAAAGCGAACGAATGTGCTTTCATTATGATCACTATAAGTGCAACTTCGATGTGGCGCCTAGCATTTAAACTCATTTAGAGTTGGACCGTATTGATAAAGTTAATTGGTAAAAACCTCGTATACTAGACAGGACATTCTGGCCTACGGCGGTAAAATCGGCCAATGCGGTAAAAGATGGGAAATCTGGATGAACCATTTAGTAAGCCCGCCTCGCCCGCCTGTTGTCATACTTTTGGTTCCAAAATGTTATAACCATGGTCGTTTATCAATCATCGGTAAAATCGGACGAAGTCCAGCTCCGCATTACGATATTCTTTGGAATCAAATGATAAAATATAAAGGGAAAAATTCACATTTTCGCGCGTTGGTGCATCATCCCTAAATACCAAAGACAAGGCAGACCGTACTAAGGTATGGCCATATTACGGCTGGCTCAGAGCTAACAAGAGTAGAGATATTAGATCTGTATAAATATCAGCTGGTCATGTTCCTACCTCATAAGAGCTCGTTTAAGAATAAGGCTCATACCAATGGCATAATTAGTAAAACATCACACTAGCGGGTATATAATGTCCATGAAACGTAATTCGGCAGCGTAAACAATAACAGCGAACGAGAATCTGTTAGACGAAACAACATATCTCATCTCTACTTTTGACAGTCAAATATTAAACATAATGTGGTAACATTTTTTTTTTTTGCATTTTCCAAGACAGAAGGACCTACCGTACACTTCTTCAAACCATATAACCTACAAACTTTTTCTTTTAAAGTTATGTCCATGGCACAGAAAACCTATTTATGCCATCGATTATTTTTACCACCTAGTACTGTACCGTAATATTAAAGAAAACTCTTGCACTTTCACCCTGACCAAATATGTAGATTGGGACCGTTGTCCAATGATTACATCTTGGATGAAATTGAATTTTTCGACTCTTACTACGGCAAGTTATTTCTCAGATTCTGACACTTTGTACACAATGGCGGTACGTAGAGAGCCCACTGGAAACGGTTCCTTGGTTTAATTTTCCCATAGCTTTCCTTTTACTCAATCATTTACCTCTCGTATCCCATGCAGAGTAAGCAGAACAGGCCCAATACAGGCTCAAGTCAGGCTGGCAGTCTAGCAGGCGGTCAGCGGCAGCGGCGATCGCGTTATTTATCAATCAAGTTTAACCATGTGTTGGTTCGAAGAAGGCTGCGAATAACGACTAGTGTCGAGGCTACTGTGAATATACACTAATCAGGCCAAGATCAACTTGTTTGCGGCCTTCAGCCCGCCGTTTGACCGAGTCCTGTCTGAGCCGAGACAGAAATAGCCTTATAAACAAAAAGAAAGAGGTGAAAATCACCAGCCGCTGCTGATAAAATGTGCAGTCCATGCATCACTTGCAGTGTCCACATAAAAAGAACGTCCGGAACAAAAGCTTTTTAATGATGCTGTCTTACCTTCTTTACATTGGTGATTCCTTCATCTCATCATTTGCCGCTCTAGCTAGTGCCTAAACAGGTAGGGACTAAAAGAAATCACAGTAGAGTGTGTCCATAGAAATAACGATTCATATCTCGCAAGCGGCATGATAGCTATTCAAAAGTTTGAAGAATCGTTTCGAAGATATATAACCCTTAACAAATGGTTCCCAGATGGGATATATAATATAATAAAATCCAACGTTTCATTTGACAGTGTATTGAATCCAAGATCCTTGGTGATTAACTATAACACAGATTATCTCACAGCGTACTGCAATCCAATGTAACAACTTACTTTGTATTTAGTACGATCAAAATGCTTTTATGAAGTAGACAAGTGGCGTCCTGAAAAAATAAATGGCTAAAAAACATATTTGACCTTTTTAAACCATTAGATAAATTCTAGACTTTTGACTGCAACGAAATAGAGCAACGAGGTCCGTAAAAAAATGGTTGACCTATTTTTCCTTTCAATTTTAGATAAGATATTTTACTGCAACCCGCTATTCTATTTGTACTGTTAATGCATCAATGCCATACTCAGATCTTCAACGATTTTCCTTATTTCATAGGTCCGTGTACGCCGACTTAAGAGGGGCATAACCGCCCTGAACGTTCGGTTCAGAAATGGCCTGCAGCCAAACATTGTGACAAAAAATATAAAGCCCCACTCCTTAGGCTCCTGCAAACACTTAATCAAGTGGTTCCTGAAAAGGCAGTTTAGCCAGATATTGGCACTAGCGCTTTGAAGGCCTATTTCTGAGCAATATTAAGCAGCAAATTAAGGTCGCCTACCTAGTCCTTTCCTGTTCGACATAAAGCTTTGATTTAGCCAAAATGTTACCGAATTTTCAAACCATCTTAGCCTGGCTTATCAGTTTAATATTGTTATGAAAGATGGCGCGTGCAACGCTAACGGCTGGCAAGTCATTGAGTTCTGTAGACGTCCTTTGCTGTACGGAGTCTAAACAGGTAAACACTTTCTTGAGAGAGCCACAGGAAGGTAAGTTGAAAGCGTGTAAGTTACGTCCGCTCCTATCGGTCTGCAAAACCAATGCATCCGTGTTTATGCTGACTAAATCCAACTCGAACAGATTCATAATTTTGTTAAGAACACTATTCAGGTAAACCTGGACATTTGCCGTTAATATTCAATAAATTGTATTTAATCAAGGTAATTAGTACCTGTAACGTTGTAAACACAAACGTTCCATTCTTATTGATCGCAGGTTTAAGAAGGACACTGCTAATCACAAACATGACTTTATGTTACGTTCTAAGCTAGACAAGTCGATTATAACAATATAGATATATAAATAAGTAACATAGAAGAATATACAAGAAATAAGGCATCAAAAGGGAAGATTAGTCAGTCAGACTAATCGCTAAGATTCAGTCAAACATTCTTCATCCATTTGATTTCGGGCTACCTAGTTGTGCAATACTTTGAAGCTTACATCGTCAACTAGGAAATGGCATATTGAGTTTCCTCTCTGATGATATAGTCGCAAAAGGGTATTGCGGTTAGTTAATCAGCAACCCGATTTTCGTGCAAGTTAATGGAAGTATACAAAGTGAAACAAAACAGGATATATCGAGGTAATGAGGAAAGATCGTGAGAAGACCAATCGGATACAAAGGCAAGCAATAGCGGATGTTGATTAGAGTGGAAGAGCAAACTTTGATTGAGTATGAATAGGGGTCATACGATCCGTCTAATAGATGTAGATGTCCCTTGAACGCTATTCTTTTTGACATCTTCACACTCACCCTGCAGTGTATAGAAGACTAGCTCTGAGCCAATCCGAGCCTTTTAATTTCAAGTAAAAAGTGGCCTTCTAAAGCCTCCTTACTAAAAAGTAATACGTCCTTAAGAATTTGAGGGATTTTGCGTATTATCAGCCAATGTATGACCGTAACCATATAGAAATCAACAAAAATAAACAAACGAAAGACTGAATAATGAAAACTGATGATGTAGTAGAATTGAATGATTCGACGTACGGATAACGTTCAGGCTGTGAAAATGAGCCATAAATAGAAGGCCAAGATATTACTTTAAATGGATAACATATTTCAATTACTTTTGGCGAAAATATCGGAAAGGTCAACAATTGAAAAAGTTCGACATAAATATGATCAAGTAATGATTATAATTACAGTAAAAAAATGCATAAGAGAAAAAGGGCATGTGTCTGTAATTAAGAAATCTATGGATTGGGTTCCAGGCGGCTGTCCGTAGAGGGAAAGATTGGTGCCCAAAACCCAAAAACGCTAGTAATTTTTAACTACACCTTCAGTAGATCTACATCTTCAGACAGCCGACAGATGATGCCACCACAATTTTTTTCACAAGCATAATCATTTTCGATGTAAATGTTAAAAAAAAATAATACACAGGGACACACGTCTTAAAAATGATCGTACTTTTAGACGACATCCGTGAAAACATAACTTTACTGCTACCATATTAAGAATCTCGATATTAGTTTGTTTGTTTCTTATAGAAAAAAAAAAGCCTGATCGTTATTATTTTCGTGAAAATATTAATGCTGAGCTAAAGTGCTATCATTTGGTTAAGATTATATTCCCAATCTAATTTGAATTCTAGCTAACTTTTTTCAGCTTTTAAAAGCTCTGAAAGAACGACCATTTCCATACACCTTGCGGAATATCGAGCATTTACGGAGATGTGTGGAGAGCATAGCGCAAATTTAGCAGACATCAATAACAAGTAACGAGGCTGCTTTGAGAGATTCTGAGAAGCTTTGAGAGGCCTAACTCAACTAACTGGACATGGCCTAAAGCACGACCTGTCGAAAGAGTGAGAATGATGCTGCATTGAATTATTTGCACGTGTTGTACGGTCGTGTAGTGTTTCTAACGTCTCAGGGCGCTAGCATGCGAATGTTCATTGGCAAAAAATATGAAAATTGGGCCTTCTGAAAAATAATTCCGGTGATTATAAGTCAGGCAGTGGATAGTTTGCCAGATATAGATCAATCACCTAACTGCTTAACGTAATGGTACGCTGATAAGATGTTTCCTAGCTAGGTTTAGGGAAATGAAAGGAAGTCAAGGCTAGGCATTGGGCGTAGACGCACTTTGTCTTGTGCTGGGAGCTATCCGCCGGAAGCAATATCAGCACGACAATAACGCACGTAAAACTACGTATAATTACTATGTACAATTATGTGTATTATCATAGCTACTGGTTGATTTATCCGTTGGAAATCAATGAGGAGATGGCTGGAGTAAGCGTACAATTATATCTATGCAAACATCCACGAATGTCTAAACAACCGATCCAAGCTGGCCGCAAAGGAAACCGACATGGGAAATGGAGCTTTGAACAGAGTCACGCGGCTCTGTTCTGTCGTGCGCTGCATAACGTCGCTGCAGTTGATCCGAAAGCATGCGTTAGATAGTAGCATCATTATAATATTAAATACAGTGTAATTGTATTAAATACAAATTCAAAACCGCAACATAAACTAGTCTGATTAGTGAGAGCTATATCTATCTAAGAAAAATCTAGTAAATAATTATGCCACAAATGACCAGAAGAGTTATCCATGGAATTAATTTGTTCATTGTTGTTTGCTAGCTAACAACTTGGCATGCCTTTGCATAGGTTTGATAGACGCCCTGAACTGCTTAACGCGTCGTCACACGATTGGTCAAGACCTTTGTAAGCCTCATCAATATGGCCGTTTGCTAGAATTTAAGATCGACCATCGCAAATGCTCAATTGCATTTGGCCGGGATTTTTTCACGCGTTAGAATCGACGAATGATAGAAAAGGCGACGAAGACATTTGGCGAACAGTGAAATCGCCACCGCCCGTAAATAGGACAAACGTCTTTCGGGACAGACGTTCCATCCAGGGCATCCATGGCTCTGTTAAGGCAGGAGCTCCTCGTCCGGCTCAATTACTCGAAACTTATCGCAGTAAGACTATGCCCATCTCGCAAGTGACAAGCACGAGACCCAAACAGGTTTCAAAGCCAGACCATATAGTAGTCGGCAATTTTGTTCTGTATGGTGTGCTGTTTTGACGTCGTTCCCGCAACGTCGAAACATTCGCTTAAATTTCGAATGGTATCTTGCGCAAATGTTGTGTTTCGGCTTGCTTGATTATTATTCTACTCCCCACCCAGGTCGTAATCGTAGATTGGCTTTATGACTCATAGTGGAGGCACCGTGATCAAGAAGCCACGGACCTTACACAAAAAGAAGCTAGTAAATTGAATTTTTGTTAATTTGTGTGAAGTAAAGAGGCGCAAAAATAAAAACATTGTATTGTTTAATTAATTGGTAGGTAACTAGGAACAGACATAGGATTTTTTTTAGAAAACCGCAGTTGTTTTGAGAACAACAGTGGTTAGTGGATACTAGGGAAACCCATTTAACATTAAGCAAATATATTTAAAATTTGCCAGAATTGATTTCCTTGTGACCACTTATGATCCATAAATTTCTTAAATTTCCAGCTCTTATAAATATTTGTATAGAAGATGATCCTTGCTCTCTCTCTCTCTCTCTCTCTCTCCATATACATATGTATATTACATTTGAACTGACAAGCAATAAAATAGGCTTGGTGTCAGATGAAACAGTTATAGGGGTGACAGAGAATACGTAGTAATTCATATTTTTTTATCAGTCAGTGGTATGTGATCATAAAATTGGCGGATTACTCAGAAGCAACGGCTGGTGACTCGTACAATTAGACAACTTCGTGAAAACTTTCTTTTTCAAGTACTTGCAAGATTACCTCTTATTAGTTATCTCGGCGTGCTTGCTGCTTAATGACATCAATACGCATGTAAAAATGTCCACATATAGAATATACGACTCGTATGTGTCTCTCAGGACGTAAACAAATCGAAATATTGATAGCACTTCCTCTTTGCTAGAACACGATCAGAGCCTGAGGAGTACACTTAAGAGGGTAATGGAAAAAGTCGGCCACTGGCGTAAGATAGAACAGACGTATGGCCTTAAGCAGAATTATAAAACATATAATAACGCGTCGCAGACTCTCAAGGACCCACATTAACACCTAACAGTTCTAATAGCAAATTTAACTAGGAAGACAAAACAAAATTGTTGGTCAAGTTAGACTGTTGGAACTAGTATGTAGATTAGGGCATTCTGTACTAACTATACCGAACTATCCAACAACGTCAATAACTTTCCAACTAAACAACGTATTCAACTAAGTTCTTGTATTTTTTCACGCCGATGGTGACCTATGCGGCGTTCATCGTGCAGCATTCAAAGATAGCGTACGATGTTATCCATACCTTGAAAACATTGGGAAAGCGTTAACCGCCACGTTGGTTTGATACGTTAGACTCAAAATAACTTAGAGTAGAGGACCGGGAGAACAACAGTTACTTGTTGTAGTATATGAAATGTGCTTTTTATATGAATTCCCATTATACACAATGTTGCTTGCAGCATATAGAAAAAAAAAAATAGGAATGACGGGAAAATTACAGTAATTTTATTCAAATACGTTTTTCAATTAAACAGATTCGGAATAGAAAATGGGAAGTAAATGCGATGATGTCGGTTTATTGTTTTGTTGAGAAAAGGCAGGACGAACATATTTTGTCTTGGCTGTCCAAAGGGTGTTTGCCGCCACTAACAGGAACTTGTTGTTTTTATCTAAAAACTTGTTGTTTTTAGATTGGCCTAACAAATTAGGAAGTTGAACTGTCGGTTGCTTATATTGAGTGCTCACTTATGTACTTGGTAGCAGACAGCTGTGATTGTGATGTAGCCACTACACTGATATAACTCATCTTTGTTCAAGTGCCTTAGTCAATTCTAGAGCTCTTATTTCTGGTAATCCCTTTGGCAATATTAGCTGGTTAGCACCACCATCTAGAGGTTCGATTGAACTGTTCTTAGAATCGATGTTATTAATTACATTATATCTTTCTTGCAATACCGGTCATGCTTCAAGTTACTTGTTGCAGAACTATTTTTAATATATGCTCAATCCATGTTGAAATAACAACAGTATTAAAAAAGTTAAGAGAGAAATTACATATCTAAATGGCAAGACCAGGCTACTCAGAAGGGTTACACGTGGAAAGGAACCTGTGATGGGAACACTGAACTGCATCGAACCTTACAATTTACCACTCAAGTTCTCAACTTTAACAGACACAGAAATGGCTGATTTATATATGCGAGCTATATGCCGCTCGTTCAGTTTAAGAACAACCTGATCCTGTTATAGGTCTGATTCTTCGAAGTAAGCGCTTCATCCCAAAACCCATAGAGAATAGTTATTCGATAATAAGTATTACGAAGAAAATCATGGAACGGAAACTACGTAACGAAAGCAAAGGTGGATTAGGGATCAGCTTGTACAAAAAGACACGTTTATATTCGAGAACATACATGGCATTTATTAAGTTTTATTGGCTACGGAATAATTATCTTCTATTTTTTAGCCAATGCTTGTAATTAAAGTATTCAAGTAACAACAGTAATAGATGAGACAGAATGCTTGAAGAGAAGGTTCAACATTAAGTAACCGCTTACGTACGTATTATGAACGAAGTGACGTCAAGAAAGAGCTGCCATCACATTACATTCACATACATCAGACACGTAGTAAAATTAAAATTATATGTCATCGACATATATTAAAACAATAGTCTATTAGATAATCTATTGAACACAGTCGGCTTGTATCCATCCTTGAGTTAGATGCGACCAGGGTCACGTGGTCCTGATGACATTGTTTTCATGAATCTAAATATTTTCGGTCAGGTAAAATTTTCAGATGTAATAGCGTTGGCTATGAACTGTGCGAGACCCATTCTCCACCGACTCCTCTGCGCGAACTAGTAGGCTTATAACGAACACGACGAGGAAATCAGTACCGTAGTTTCTTTCAATGAGAATATCGACTCGAGCTATACTTTACATTGAATGAACAATCTTATCAAGTGTATACATGTACATAGTACCTATGCTATCGTGTATCTCAGACAAATGCTTAGGGTAATGGAGGTAACAGTACCAGACGCTGGACGCTGTTAAACACAATTAGGATATTTCAAATGCTAGCAGTAACTTGGCGTGCGAGTGCAAGCTGCGGCCGTTTCTCCTTTTTCGCAGGGAAACAGAAACGGGCCCAAGTCTCTCTTAGACACATGCTTACGGTAAAAGCGTATCGTTGGCGGCTCGTCTTACGTCGCTAACATGCTACGCCATCTCATTAAATACGTCCCGAGTTCTGGCTTGACTCGCTGCATAACGATCATTCGTTAGACAACTCGCGTAGTTCCCTCCCATTAGTTGATCAAGTCTGTACCCTGTCCGAAGTAAGCCCAAAGTTCGAATGCGCGGGGGTGCATCTCCCCAGTTGAATTTGCTCGTGCCAGTGCACGTCTGTCGACTGAGCTATCGTGAGTTTGTCGTTAGCAAGATGTTCCCGTTCATCTACGCCGCTCGGACAGAATCAAACCCAAATTGGGTGCTTGTTCTAACAGTGGTCACAACAGTCTGCCTGTTAGAAGGATGCGCTCTCGCGGGGGAAGCGTTTTACCCTGGCGAGCCCGTCGATCGGCGATTTGGCAATGTAAGTGGCTCTAAGAGTTTCAAATTTTCTACTAAAAAATGCTTCAGTGAAGTGCTTTAGTTGTGTGCTAGTTCATGGTTCTGAAGCATCTAAATATCACTTCAATAAAGATTTGACGTCGTATTTGGAAATTGTCTTCGAGATAGACGCTTGTGTTCGCGGGTATATCAATGTTTTTTTTTTTCGATTTCTTAGGAATTAGATAAATCTGAACTACAGGAACACACCGAGTTACTTTATTGTTCTGTACATTTTTGTAAGGCTTGACTTCTAATCAATCAGTTGGGTTACAATAGAGTCTAGTAGTTTCTTTAATATATATACCAACTTTATTACTACGCAATACGAGAGTTGCAATTAAATGCATGTATCTGCATTATCTCATGCGATAAACACCGGAATGAACGCAAAAAATGTTTCCTTTATGTAAATGTAAAGTCTACTTAAAGGTTCCGAAATGGCCAAAAGAGCTGGTATGTCGTCTGAAGTTCTGCGGAAATCTGCTGAAGTTAATTGGATATCGTGTGTCGAGTCAGACAGCTCGGTATTCATTATTATCCTATTAACCGTATTTTCCTACAACCGGAGCGATCAGGCCAGTCTTGTAAGCTCTTCAGACATCACCTTCTATGCGCTATTGAGCCTAAGTTGACTTCGTCTCTTTCTTTATAGATAGTTCCTATAGGAATGTTGAATAAACGAGAATTTCATCTAAGTAGTATTGAAGACTTGTGTCTAACGATAGTAGTTGACTATATTTCTATTCCATATATAACCCTTCGATTCGCAAAATCGATAGACGTACCCTAATATTGAAATGACCGCTGTGGACCGCTTTTATTTCGCAAATACATTAGAATGTGGTGTTATTTTTTTAAGCTTCCGTACTGCCAGATCAACCGAGCCAGTTTCAAAACGTTACACGACAACAGCTATAGACATCACGAAATAATCTGTGTAACTTTACATGGAGCCGTATAGTATTCTGTCAATGATCATCAGCCCGCCTGAGGCAGCTAGATACTTCTTGGACCGGACGATGTACGAAGGCTTGAAGAGGTTTTTTGGAGGAATCACACCTGGATTTGTTGGTAAGCTCAGCACCGTCGACCCGCCGTCTCTTTTTCTACTCCATCATTAGTGTATGTTAAATAGTAGACACGCGTCAATAACGACTATTATGTATGCATTCGTATTTGCGAAACTGTTACAGGGTAGCAGCTGAGCCATAGGAATTAAGTCGAGCATTGATTAGGCGAAGTGATTGAATTTAATTTTAGCCGTATGCAAATTTAAAATTTATGGAACATCTCACTATCGTTGTTATACAAAGCCGAATGAAGACTTTAAAGTATTGCGATACAGTAATTTCTGGTTTAATGGTATGCTCGTTTTAAAGCTGGGCCAAAGTAACGTGCGTTTTTTTGACCCACTATATTAGACATAAATAGACTTGAGCTTTAAAGAAGATTTAAATTGCGAACGTCTAAGCTCCAGCTTCTAACCGGATCACTGAATATTTTATTCGTTTTCAACGATACAGACTTTTTTTGACATCAGGATACACACTTTTTTCGGTAAGCTCGTTTGAAAGTGCTGCTCAGTGAAAAGCTTCACCGTATGGCCCTTCGCATCAATTCGAACCTATCAAATAATGTCCTCTCTTGAGTTGTTCTACTAGAATTGATCCTTGTCCTGTGCAAGTATTTTACATTGAGTAGACTCATTCATTTGTAGTATACAGGATACAACTACAGTATTTCAGCAAGTATATCACATATGACAAACGTGTCTGTAAATAATGTGATTAAATACAAATTGCACGAGGTGCACAACAGCTTTTGATCCTGTTCTAGTTTGTGGATTTTTTTGCCGTGACTGAATGAGTCTACAACGTAACAACTAACCCTTAGATGAAACCAATTAGATCTGAATGGTGGATAACATAATTTTAATCATGTTTCCATATAGCCTCCAGCCCAAACACGTGCTTCAATACCAATCCATTTTTATCGTGCTTTTATAATAAAGGCACAATGTCCTTATGGCAGCAATACATAATAAGTACATCGATTTTACTCTGGCTGGATGTTCGTTTACTTTACGAATCGTAAACTTACACAAACACCTTGGCGCAGCTGGCTGCATAGATGAAGCGCGAAAATCTGACTACGATTGGTACTATTGGTTAATTAAGAATCATATTTAAATGGCATTACTAGCTTTTGCTTGACGTTTGTCTTTATTTATCGTTTTCGTAGGTACACGGGGCAAGAAGAACCAGCCCCTCGGTGGAGCTCGTGGAAAGCACATCTGGTCATCGTCTTTGAGTGAAGAAGACCGATAGACGCGTGTGCACAACGTGACTCAATATTACTAGCGCGTTTAAATTTTATTGACAATTTATTGCCGGAGGCAAATTGTCGATGTCGTCGAAATCAAATCTAGAAGACAACTAACTAGAGCCACATACTTGACTGGTATACTTTCACATATATACGCCATGCTTTGATTTAAGAAACACAATGAGGCACGAGTTCTTCTTTATGAAATGATACTACCGAATATTAAGCTATCATACAACATAGACGTTTTGCTTGATATAGTTACTCTTTTGTGAACAGATGCGTAAAAACAAACGGTCTAATCGTTTAAATACGCACTTGTTTGTTATGTGATTAATTCTTGCTATTCTAGATTGATAGGTACTTTCTAGCTACACGCCATTGTCAAAAAATGTATAACAATGCGATTCCTGCTTGTGCTGTCGTTAAGGTAACACAGTAATTATGAGTGCTAAGGTGAAGCGGCGAGGTCGAAATTTCCAGCGACAACTTAACTGCCAGATGTCCAAACAAAGGCCATGGGCAGAGTAGATAAAGGCAAGGTCCATTGAATACGTGCAATCTTTTGTTAAGCCGTCAAGTAATTATTACTTTTATTACACCACACAGTAATATTTCGTAGTAATGTCGATCACAACAGATCTAAATCTTCGTAGAAAGATATACACACACAATTCTGTCGTCGGGGAACAACAGCATCACGACGGACTGATTATAATACAATTATTTTTATGAAACGAGAGGAATGCTAAATGATGGCGGCAGAAGGTCGTATACATGTATGGTATAAACATATCAGAATGAATGGAAAGCTCTACATTGATCAAGACGCTGATGGGGACTTTGATATGCTTCTAAGCCCTAGAACAGCAGACCGGCGCGTATTTCAATTATATTATATCATTGTAACTTTTTGGACTAGGAAGCTTTCAACAAAATACTTAGGTAAAATACAATGGATGTTTTTCAAATGAACAGGCTTAGATATCGTAGGTTAAAATGTACCAAGTGTTTGTTGAGATTTTTTTTGTGTATAAAGTATTTGTCTTGCGAATTCATGTGTCAGTTAATCGCAGGGTTTACAATGAATTCGTTTGAAGTTGAAGCGAAGTTGAATTATAAAGGTATTTGAATAATTCTGCCAACCATAGAATGTGACGTACCGAGGGCAGAAACAGAAGCCCACCTATATATGTATATATATAGTCAAGAAATCTCGTAAATAAGCAGTGGACATCCATTTGCACAGGACTTAATCATTTTCGGACGCGGTTCATTAGACCTATTCTACGATTTGTAGCACTTTCTGTATAATACAAGTTAATTTGTGCTTTCTTATTGTTCAATTCAAAACGGAAATAAAGTATAGATGCGGGATAATGACCGAATATATTTTCTCTATAACATCTCATAATGGGGATATGAAAATGTATCCAGATCCAAAAAATGATTTTAACTTGCTGAGTTGACATTAGAAAATAATATCGTCGCTTGTGGTTATAGTATTATTCTATCTATAGAGGATCTTGCCTCGTCTAGAATATGATTTCAAGTTTGAGCAAAAAAGAAAGAGTTCATTGAGCTTAATTCCTAAATATTATGGATTGATATATAAAATGGTCACTGGTACAGTGTGGTTTATGTCACGCTCTTCCTCAAACAAGCCCTCCTGATTGCATCCAAAATAAACATCGAATCGCCAATTGAGTTAATAGAAAATGATTTCAAACATATATTAATCTAACAATAACTATCAAAGTGAATCTACATGCAAAGAGGAATCTTTTTCACCGCTTAGGCAAACTAAGCAAACTAGGGGTTAGGTGATCTGGGTGGTTAACTAACAAGCACACAGTCACGGTGGCTTAAATCACAATGTTGGCAAAGACTATTACCAGAAATTAATGAACAGCAAAATATTAAGAAATTAAGCTCGAAAAAATAATTATTGATAACGTTAGTAGCTATTTGTATAGGCGCTACGCCATTCTATGGGTCTCTTGGAAGAACCCACATAAGACAAGCAACATCCACCTTGATTAAAATTTTAATAAGGGGAAGTCTTTAATTCTATACCTAAGAAAGGCGATTTCAAGAATTTGTTCGCCTATCAGCAACAACACCGCCGAAAAAGCCAAGCCAACTATCTAAGAAGGCCGTGAGTCATGCTTTGGTGCTACCGTAGTATGCAATAGGGCTTACCCTATATTATGTTTGGAGTATACATTCAGTGGGTGGACATTATGCATCTTGGCAAGCCCGTAGGGCAGAGGGCTCATGAAGCAGCTCGTACAGAAAACGTTTTTTGCTATGAAAAAATGGGTCTTTATGATTATTTCTGAATTGCTGTGATGGCTTTACAAGAACACCATGTAATGAAAAAAAAAAATGCTACTTCGTCTCTGGATATCATTGAATTTCTTTCACATTCAAGAGCCAAATTCACTGTGCTTAAATATAAGAAGTACCCTACGTCTGCTCTGGTTTTTAAAACGAGTAGTGTTGTCTTCAGTTTATGCTAATTATAGTGACGACGCACTAGTCCCAGCACAAATGCGATTTAATCATTCGACATTTTATTTTTAGGTTCTAACTTAAAACGTTTCTCATGCTTTTCTATCTGCGGTACTTAAGCTGCTAGGCATTTCAAACGGCTGAATTTTAGAATGAAATAAAATGTGTCTATGTATCTCTAGGTTTAGCAAGCTTAATGGGTGACCTATTTGCCTACTACTCTTAAGTGTACGCATGTTGTAGTCTAGGTTTGAGCCTGGGCATAGACACACTTCGTTTCGTACCGAACGTAAAGGGCGAGATGTGCAGGTTTAACAAGCAGGCGCATTATATGAAACAATAACGCAGTAATGAAGCCCTCTAAATGCATACCTTTACTTTTTGATCATTAAAACTGAAATCTCAATGTTTGGACAATAATACGTATAGGCTAGGTATTTTACACATACTGTGCCATCTGGAGCTTCCTAAAATCTTGAGCGATTGTCGAAAATCATGAAAACAGATTTACTGCTCTTTACGTTATTTACGAGATCGTACAATTTTCGCTAACATTGTGAGTGTATAGTTAAGAGTACAGGCTGCGTTTTATGTGGCCCACAAAGTGAATAGCTATTCTTTTTTACCGTGAGAGTAACGTTTTCGATAATAGATAAGCTTAGGGTAAATGGGCCACATTTTTAGCTATATTATAAGCTTCGAATCTCCACAGGTAGTATAATGATTACCGAGTACGGCGGCACCAAAATTACATCGAGTACTCTGTTAAAAAAAATAAGTCGAAGCCACAGTAATAGACATACATAGCTGTATAGAACGAGTTTTCTGTCATGATATGCATCTTGTTTTGATGCACTTCCTAAAGCTGAGATAATGGGGGGGGGGGCCTACCATAGGAGGTGGAAAGTATAAATAAAGGCAAAAAAATACACTTGCAGCCTTGTTCTACTCTAAATGAAAAGAAAAACTCACAAATTCATCCGAAACCATCTAGTAGAAATAGAAGTGAAAGTGACCCTACAATTCAAAGAGTGGTTAAAGACAAACCTAGTATTACTATGTATACATAATCATTAAATTAATTTTAATAAGTAACCGTTTCGTGTGTTTACATTTCTGCACATTAGGTTGCTATGATACACCGAACTAATGCTGTCAAAGCCACATAAGTTACCTGATGGGTCTGAATTAGACGTCTTGATGATATACTGTATCTTCATTGACGTGTGCAGTCTTTTTTTTTTTTTTCGATTTTTATAGGTATGGTGTATCCACCACTTGTACAAACCGCAAGCAGAAACACTTTAGTGAAAAAGTCTGCAAAACAAGCGTTACATTTCGGTCGTAAATTTTATCACTTACGATGTATATGTATATGACGTTGCATTACGCGTGGTTCAATAATTAGGCTTCCGAAGGGGGTAAAAACTGTGTGAGTGGAGCGGATTTGGGGTTCGATTGCGTAATACTCCCTTGAATTTGTTGCTGTATAATTATTGTAGCAGGAGTTTTTGTGTAATTGTTTAGACTTGAGAATGATTTTTAGAGATAATACGAATTAGCTAAGCCTACGCGGCTTTATACGAATTAAGAGTGAACAGTTCCGTAAGTGTTAGAAAAAATACTTGATATAAGATACAGTTATTCGGGCGAGAAGCATGTAACAGACTGAATAGAGTCTCACCTTCGATTCAAAGTCATTGCACGACGATTATTACACAAAGTTCACCTTGTGCAACAATCGTCGTGCAATTAAATTTGATAAGTATTTATGTTCGCAATGTGAGGATAATGTATTACGGTGCAACTGATTTTTGCTCCCATTAATCAATAGCAAGTGTTTAGAAGTAACGTGCGCTGGACGTGATTCGTGACGCTGAACATCTATCATTAAATGTGAAATCTACTTAACCAGACCACGGTATCGCAGATAATATAACAAAACCTTTCTACCTTTGTAGCCGAGGAGCGGGTTTCAAAACTCTTGGAGAATCTGCTGTTCTTTTCATCGGTCCTTTGACATAAAACATATCCTTTCCGATAACGCGCCATCGTTAATTGCAAGATGAGCTATGGTTTCAGGTTTCTGCATTTCTAAAACTAGCCTTGAAGTTGGCCGTCATGCTTACTTTGCGCGATACTTCGGCCCTGTAGTAGGATGCAATGGCCTTCTAGATGATTGTAAATCTAAAGCCTTTCCTGCCGACCAAAAAGTGACAATAGTCCCGTAAATCACTGGGCTAGGTTTGTCGCGAGACAACATAGCCCTCTCCTGGGGGAGATGTGTAGTGTCTGCAGGTGACTGCCGATGATCTCATTGGCTGCTAAAAACTTATAGCTCGACTATCGATAATTATGCGGTCACACTGGGCTTGTTATTTCCTACGTGATTAGCGAGCTTCTAGTAAACGGTAGCTTAAAAAGAGACCCTTTGGATGGCCTACTTTTAGTGTGTTTTTAATTCTGAAACTTTTGCAACCCCGTTCAGATACAGTCAGAGATCTTTGCATGTTTTGTCAAAGCCGTAAATAGGTTAATTTTATTCGTGGTTATCCGAACCGTGAAAAAACTTGCAACTTCCTGTGACCGCCCCAATATCTCTGATGAATAAAATCGTCTTCTTGTGTCTGAAGATTCGTGACGAAGTTATAAACTAGTTTTCCAAAAAAAATCGTATTATCTTTTCTTTCTTGACGCGACCAGTCAAGGCAGGTGGATAGCTAGAGAGAGACAGCGAAAGATAATCGCAGCCACTTAAGAGACTGGCGGGGATTGATGCTCACGGGGCTCACTGAGCAGAAAAAGTCATAGACAGGGGCATGACAACTCCGCATCGGTTTCTGTATTTAGCGGAATGACTAATATTGACTAGCCAGGTTTGCTTCATCTCAATACATTTATCGTTTTGAATTTTATTTTTATTCATTCCATCGTGTATCTTTTCATACTTTTATTTTCATTAGGCTGTTCAAAGAAAACATCTATTGGCATTTACCAACCTGATTTCAAACATCATAAAATAAATCAATTCAGGTAACTAGTTTTGGCTGAAATTTTATTTTTGTTACCTTTGAACATTACCAGCTAGTATTGTTCTCCTGGCATGGACAGTTAAGGTTACGCGCTATATATTATAAATATCCCACCTATAGGCTATGTTTCAACCGAAAAATAGGACAGCCCTTAACGAATACACTTGACAAACGGTTCTCATGCGGCGTTCGAATAGTTTCGAATTAACCACGCTGATCATCTCAAAGTTCGCAAGAGTGCCACTTCCAAGGATAAATGTAGCGTCGGATCTAGGTATCGGTGAGGGGTCTTTGTGGTCTTGTGAAGGCAATGTTCGGTTTTAGCAAGCAGTTAGGTATCAACCTCAATGATACGATGAAAATTTTCCTTCCCCATTGACATCTCAATACTGTAATATAAAGCTGATTGGCCGACATTTGTGTCACAGCATTATGACCAGGCTTACTTGTGGAACATTGCTCGAGTGTTTCGAACGACGACAGTGACATCGACAGCGAGATTACACTTTGTTTGATATGCCTTACCCGTCTGAGCAGCCTGACTACTATGTGAGCCAGTATCAGTCATCAGTGCTAAGCCACCATGGCCCTGTGTTAACAACTATTTACTTCTTTCTTAAGAAAGAAGAGCTCGAACCGATGAAACGTGTGTCTACAGTGGATCGGGAGGCAGATGAATATGGACTTTGTCGACGCTACGAGGTTCGCTACGGAATCGTTGGAATCCTGGCGAAATATCAACGTGCCACCTCCTGTACACGTCTTCGTGACCGACCGCAAATAATTAATGATGATGTTGATAATGTTACGCGTCTGTGCCGACCAAATTCACAATGTTTTTTTTTATTGTAGAGCGACAACCGATCGGTACTGCAGGTGAAGCGAGGGCATGTGTTCGCAGTCGTCTGGCAAACATTCTTCGTAAATTTAACAGAAATTGCTCCGCAGTCTCGGTTGAGGGCTTAACAGTAAGTGTGTGCTGATATCGAATGCCTCCTCGGGGCTACTAATGAAGATGATTTTTGTGTGTAGCTTGTTCCCACACCGCCTAATGTGAAGTTCATTATATTTTGCAGTCAACGGCTCTTTGCTGAGGTGGCAAATATTAGAGGTGGACCCAATGATAATAAATAAGTTCCGTAAATCAGTGATGCGGAGGCATCCGTTTTACACACTGAAAGGTGTACCAGCTCAATAAAATGCGGCCGTTTATTAGAACAGCTGTAGAAATTCGTCTGTATTTTTATGTTTCCGCCCGCAATAGCGTTAACCAGCCTATGATCGGCTTTAACATCATAGGACAGAATGCGGTCGTGAATATTTTTCGAAGATGCTATCAAAGAAAACAGAAATGTACGAACAAACGTCACGGAAATTCGTCAACAGATTGATAGTAAGTCGTACCGGAGATTCGCTTTATACTTCTACTGTGTGCTACACGATTATTACGCTTTGGGAAATGACCATGAACTAATCTAAACGGTTTTGCCTGGAGCGCCCATTTACGGAACTCGAGCGAGAGACATATGTTATAGATACACACGCACCCACACTTGCACTCACACTCACACTCACACACACATACACACACACACGTACACACACACAAAAGTACACAGACACACCCATACACACGGCCACAGACACACACACACACACACACGAAACTGCGTGATTATACCCCGAAGGACCTACGTCAGCTCCAGCAGCAGATAACATATAGGCACTCAAACCTGACCGACTACGAAGTCTTCGTTCTTGGTGTAATTACTATGTGTCCACAGGTAGACAGCATTCTTTTTTATTTCAGTCAAGTCACATATCCCTAAATGAGGTAGCGACCACAAAAAAGGAAGAAAGTTCTTTTTGTTGTGTGTGTTGCACGAAGTCTTCAGTGTTCGGTTCTACAAGGTCAGTTGATTTAGAAGCTCCGGCCTAGGAATTACGCGAAGCGTCATACAATCAGTGGGTAGGTCCAATAACGCAGCGAATGCAGCTAGACTGTTTTTTAAAAAAAATAAACTTCACGGGGCTAGGCATCTACCAATGGAAAGGTGTGTTCGATATGAAATGTTAGCAATGTCTGATTTATGTAAAGAAGTTTTAATTGGGTCTATAAAAGAGTCCAGTAGCGGTCGCTGAATGACACATTATTTGGCACGTACCGGCGACCACTATTATGATATTGTGTATACTCGACAAACTGGTGTTATTCATCGCGGTTAAAAGTTAATACAGTTAGTATGGATAACTTCACGTATATACGTATTGTCAATGCTAAACTATATATAGGTCAGGAAAAACGGCGTGAAAATACTTATTAGAAAAAATATCTCTTAGTCGAGAGAAATAAAGAAATTTTTAAATGCAATATTATATATAATAAACTGTTTTCAATTACTTGGAGCAGTCACACAGATAAATATACATAAGTGAATACATAACAATAAAACTAAACGCAGGCTGTTCAATCAAAGCATAGATCAAGAATCCCGTCCCCGACTTTACATTCTGCTAGCTTGGCCAAGCTGGACTTTTTTATAGCTTCAGACTTTGGAGTCTCTTGAAGGCCATGAAGTACTCGCGTTCGTAACCACGCGATTTTCCCATGTCCTTCTAGCACTGTTGGTACATAGTGGCACCTTGTCGCTCATAAGGATCATTTCGACCATCCAAGCTGGACTCTTGATGATCCTTTTCATAGACCATCGCCGTTATTCCTGCTGCGTAGATACATACCTAGATAACTACCCTTCAGTTAACTATGCAGTGACTTGTATGTTTAAGCATTCACATATTTTATTATATAAGAGTAATTGATTATTACGTTATTTAGTGAAGAAATGCGCCTCAATATCGTTCGTTTTATCGATGGCAGCGAGTTCAATGGATAATATACCTTCTCTCTTGAATATGAATCGACCACGAACGTTCGCTAAGGAACTGTTACAGAACAAAAGTAGCGAAGTCTGCGGTGATGCTTGCCACCCGCTCACTCCGTCAAGCCTGAATTTCACATACTGCCGCTGCGGGCCTGTTCACTGCAGATGTGATTTAGGCCACTGCGCTGTAGGCATTTATGGAATATATTTGAGTATGTAGAGTGGACTGTATTTTTTTCTGGCATTGGTACTAAAATGTTTGAATCATTGCTCCACTTACCGCCTCCGACGCGCACCCTTGCAGACGATACAAGAAGGCTAAGGGTAACGGTTGAATGCGCAGGCTCACATATTACTACGTGTCCCGAATTTGCTAGACACCATCTGTGCGGTCTCCGGATATATATTGCTGCGTATACACCGGATCTAACCACCATTCTACCTCTCTTCAAGGCTTAAGAAACATCTGAAATGACAAGAAAAATTTAATGATCAGGAAAGTACAGCGAAAATAAAAGCAGAGCCGGAATTCGTCACCATGATTGAATTCGTCAAAGAGTAGGAAAAGCTTGTTAGAAAAACGTGCATGACATTTGGTGCCGGCTAACACTATTTCAAAAAAGCCCGCTTATATGGGCAACACACGTCTTAGTTCATTGTTTCGATTTTATGATTCGTTCACTGCGGATGGGCTTATTCAGATGATAAATCTCTAAAAATCGGTTACGTGAATCAATCAAATCAATCTACAAGTCATCATTCGCCCTTCTCTTTCTTGCGTCTTGCGTTGAATCATTGCTCCTCTAGACAGTTTCTACATGTTTATGAAATGATTACTATATATCTGAATGACCCGTTCAATTGAGGCGCCTCAAATATCCCATTTGTAAGCTCTGTAAACTTTAGATTACTCCGTAGACAACTCCAGTGTGTTAAGTGATTCCGCAAAGTATCAAAGACGACGTTTCTACTATTTTTTGTTTCAAGTGGGGATTAGTGTTTGGCTGTATAATCGTTTCTAAGTATTATGCGAGTGTGACGTATGTGCGTTTTTCGAAGAAGTGCAAACTTCGTCAGGTTAACGCCAGGAGTCACGTGTCCTAGTTCATAAAAATAGGTGATGGCCAATATAAGGTCACAGCATGTACTAGGCTAGATTAATAACGACAATTTTTATCAATTCTTCAGCTGATCCACTTTGTTACAGTATAAGGTTTGGGATGCCTGCTTACAAAACCTAACAGTAAAGGCACGACCGATGTAACAGCGCCCTTCGAAACGGGGCATTTGAACAATTCAACCAGTAAATAGCGACAAGATAAGCAAGTAATCTATTCGGTGTGCGTGGCGGTGCAGAAATTTCGTGCTTCTATATACATCTATATGGAATATGTCGACAAGGAGATCAACATGCGATCTGTGGGTTTTATGTCTAATCGACGAGTCCGAGCAATGACTTCTGGGGAAGCTGCAACTATTACGCGGCTCGAGAATTGAATAGCTGGTAAATCGCAACGGGGCAACAACGTTAAAGGGTAAACTTTTCAGAATATAGACATGATAATTGTTCTTCGCACCAGCCATTTAACTTCCGTTATTCCCATTAAGTGATTAGTATGTGGCTTCGTTAGGATCTGTTTTAAATAGCTTCAAATTGAATTCGTTCGTACCTTTGTGGGTGTTTCAGGACCAGTACATCTATACAAAAACCAATAGTTTCAAACGTATGCTCAAGTAGCACCTACGGCTAGCAAAAAAAGACAATGCAATAGTGTGATATATAGAACATTCAGTGACCTTCTATTTGAAACGACACCGTACTACCATAACGCTGACGTGAGCAAACTCCACTGTAAAATGGTGTGTATTTTTGAGAGAATATATATCCAGTCCGTTGTGTTGCTATTCACCAACACTCGCGGCTATGATTGAATAATTCACAAAATGATTCTACTACAAAATCTGCATTTTCTGTAGTATCTACCACTATAATAAAATTATAATACACTTTACTATGTGGTTCATCTGTCACAGCTTGAATATTTCCATAGTTACTGAGCAATTTCAATACTGCCCCTTGTTCTTTTGCAACTATTGCTGAGAACCCTGCAGCATCAAGAGCACAGAATGAAGAAATTATAGAATTTTTGCCTTCTGCTCGTTTATCCCGTACACGCTATCGACCCTTCTATTTCTAAACAGAATGCTATTTTATGGTAACTCCTAGCGTAGGACACGTACTGAACTTAGACTAAATCAAGTTCTGCGAGTGGCTTGACGCGGAAACGTTGTTGCCTTTTTCGTGCGAACCCCTCGAACCTTAAGCCACTTGGGTTTAGTCCCAAAGGTTAAACGATGACCAATCTTTGAAGTTCCGAGTAGTGAACAATTCAATGGGCATCTGTCTGAAGTACATGCCCATTGAATCGGTCACAAATCGGATAGTTTTTCGGGGTTAAATGACGTGGCGTAGTCGCTGGTAAAAGTGCTTACTCAAGTTAAGATCGCACGCGAGAGCCTGTAAAGATAGCAGGCATTTCACTGATTAGATGAGTCAATAATTAAATATACTCTAAGCTTGTTTCAAAATAGGAAATAATTACTGCGGGATGGTTCGTTTATTTTTTTTTCATCTCCGGTATTGACAGACGATCATACAACACTCCAGAGGACCGATCCTGCAAATCTATACAAATATCACTATATCGATATTATGAGCGAACAGGCCTGTAAGTAAAGAGCCTAACCAAGTTTTTTTTGCAAGTAAATGTCTGCAATAATAGGAACGATGAGAGACTATGAGGATCGATCTGTAGAGGATATTTGTTTTATTTCAAATCGCTGCTTTATGGCTACCGTCCATATAGAACAACATCCAGAAATGGAAAAAAGAGAAATATGTCATTGGCTTTAAAAATATACTGTTAATTAACGATTTCGGTGGCATTTAAGGTAAAGTATGTAGCTAGGGTTACACACAATCAATTAAATAAATTTTAAAGATGGTACTTCTAAATCGACTTAATCGTCAATGCGGAAGAGGCAAGCCATTGGTGCACAATAGTGATGGCGGATCATTACCGTGAAGTTGGCGGGGAAACTAGCACTTCGGAGACAAATAGCTTTCAGAGCAAATGTAGTTATCATGATTAGTAGGACCGTAAGCGATCGCGGATCCTATTATACAAGCTAACGTGTACAACACCAACAACAAGGCAATGCTTGCGAGGATTTTTTACTCGCTCATAACTGCGTCTTGAAAAAACTTCACGAAAAATAGGTCTGCAAGAAGAGATAACCCATTTCGCTAAAATTCTTTGATCCAACTTAAATTTCGCAGGGAGGTACCACGCTTGCGATATTCGTGCTTAGTAGATTTAATTAATTTAGGCTATATAATCGAACGCAGTGTTCCACTTGTAGCAAATCTTGTCAAGGTGTACATTGTCGTTTTATGCGTATGTTTACAGAAACAAACGATGTCTATAAAAATTATTATTATTATTATTATTAATACGAAATCAGATGAAATTAGCGAACGTTATACGTTCTTTGTTGTATCTGATATAAACAGAAAATTTTTCTGGTGACCAACTCTTGTTGATCGATTGTTGGATCCAATCAACTGATGCATGTCCAGATACGGAGTGGAGCGCCAATGTTTACATGGTGGATATTTCGCAGATTCATTGAAGTTCTTCAGTATTAGAAAGCGAATCTACCAGTGATGTGAAGTTGATGTATTTTTTTTTTACCGAATGCTTTTAGTACAGCGTAAACAGGTACAAACACATTTTAGCCTAAATATGTCCTACAAAAAAAGTATTTCCACGATAAGGACAGGATTCTGCAAAGCCGAAAAGACACATTCAGAGTTTGTGTGACTACTAGGCCGAGTGCGCGCATTTCATGACTTACGTAACAGTCTATAAAAGAAAAAACCAGAACTGGAAAACATGACGTATTCCAGGCACCCGAGAGTCGGGCTAATAAAAAAAGATACAAGAGCTGCTATTTATAACCATCATCTTAAATCGAATAGAATGGCGACAAACTAGCTGTCATAAACATTGTCCCAGACCGAAATTCTGAATCATTCAATAGCTAAGATTAAATATTACTCACCAAGTGGCTTTAACTCTTTGAATCGGTACCATCGGTCTGATCTTTTCGTCAGGGGTGAATTAA
>NW_019213330.1:0-13246 GCF_002532875.2 Varroa jacobsoni | reverse complement strand
GGTGGGGGGGGGGTAGTCGGGGAGGGAGGGAGGGAGGGAGGGAGGGGGGTAATGAGCCGCGCTTAATTCAGTGGGCATAAACGAAGGGAATGACAATGAAAGTATTGGACTGACGCTTGTTTCTATAGTGTAAGTTAAGTAACAAAAAAAAAAAAAGTAAAAAAAATTAAACGACCGAAAGTAGAGAAATATTAACACTATAGTGGTGAGGCACAACATTGTTAGGGTATTTACAGAACCGTTTGAGGTTAAATTCAAGACGATCCCATTGAAAATCCAAAAAATCCCATTGAAGCTTTCGAATAATTCTTTCAAAGCCTTTGACATAAAATAATAATCAATTACCTGGCTATGAAGATTGTGTTTCGTAATCAGGTGAACTATGTCTACGTGTTATTTTGTTGTTGACAAAATATTCATGCAGATATATATTGCTCGTTCGTGTTTGACACTTTTCCAACTCGAATGTTTAGCTGTCTATGAAATGTTTGAATTGTTTTGAGCATCGACAAACCGTTGTTCCATTGTCCTGCCTGTTCAATGGAGAAGGCCTTTATGGCCGTGAAAAGTTCGGCGTCGTGCGGTTCGGCCGGATCGTGCAGGAGAGGCGAGAACATGTCTCGTGGCGCGCTGTTAGAGATGTGATAATGTCGTATGAATAGAGTATTGCATTTGGAAACGTTCTGAAGCGGGCACGGATGATATATGTAGACTAATTCAAAATAATGCAACAAAATAGAAGAAAATGCGAAAAATGGTTGAGATGGGTTTTCGCGTACGTTGCCTGGTCGCGGTAGTTCAACGACAGAATCTCATTGTCATCAGGCTACAATACTACTTCCGGACGAGTCATCAGTAAGATCTCTATATTAAATGCTAAGGTAGATTTTGCTCGTAGTTCGGTATCGGTTTGTTTGTTTGTTTGTTTGTTACATAAACTTCAAGTTAGGTCGAAGTTGCCTTTGTTGCGCAAAACAAAGCATATTGATTTCGATATCAAATTGGGCATTAACAGCTACGGTGCTATTGCGTTGGTTCACGTCTTTTACGTCAGTTATGATGGTACAACCGCGTAGGTAGAAGGTACTTTGGATTGAACTAGTGAACGAACAAGTTACGAAGTAGTGAAATAGCTGGGACAATTATAGCAGCAAAAGTAAATAACCTAACATTTACCTGGCCAATTGTAGACGTTCGCGCCATGTGAACCGCACTGACTTAGCATTCAGCCATCAGGGCCCTTCTGCGGGTCTTAGCACACTGACTTCCTTTAGAAAATCTTTCATTACGTGATAGCACCGTTACACACGATGGGATGCGATCGTCTCCAACGACCATTTTAGGTTATGAGTAAAGGGGTAGTAATCCACGAAAACGTTGTTTTACTCGCTTGTGCGTATGGACCATAAAACATTACCGTTGATTTATAGCCGAGTCCTAATCGTTCGAAGATTAGGTAAAACTGTTGGTTTTCCTTGACAACACCGTGCGCAATGACGGCAGAGCAAGCCAATCATCCGACCCTGGAGCGACTTTCTGGACTCCCGTTGTCTCTATCGGCCATTGTGCCACAAACAAGTGGATGGCCCTTATCGTCGGCAGAAGTGATGACCTCTCTGGGTTGTTGGCACGCTAGCCACTCCAGTCGAGTGCAGCGGTTCGCGTTACGAACCGTCGCAAACGCTCGACCGGATAGCAATGAAGTCCTGCTGCTACCACTGCAGACACAGCCCGTTGTTGGTCATTGGTTGGGCTATCACAACGAGAGTCTATGACTTGACTAGCATTGGCGGTGGAGGTCGGGATGGCGGTGGTGCTGTGAATGGCGGAACGCCGAGCTACTGTTGCTGCTGCTGCTGCTGTGGCTATTGGGCTACTACGGCTAGGCGTCTGCGGCGCCTTTGCCACAGTTCACCTGCCACGGCTAACATTGTCAGCATCGCGGCGGTACCGCCAAATGCGGAATACGATAGACTGAGGATAGGCTAACAGGCAGCGAGACTAACAGACAGGAGATACGAGGACGAGATAAGGGCGCATGCGCTGTCTGGGGCCCGCACACCTGTGGACCTCTCGTCAGCAACCGATACTAACGGTTTCTGCTAGCGCCGACGCTGCTCCCGCTCTTGACGCTGTGCCACTAGCACCAGCAGCGGTACAGCCTCTACTGTGCCTGGTACTACTGCAACTCCTGCTTAAAATCCTGCCAGGAGTTCGTCAATGTGGCGGTCGCTGCCGCTCTCTCAGTTCGTTCTGCTGAATAGTCTGCTGCTGCTGCTGCTGCTGCTTCTGCTGCTGTTGTTGTTGAACTGGCGGGTTGGTTGCCGGATGGACCGTGTCGGCTACATTTGTCCGTCGTCCGTTCATTCTCTTTTATCGGCCTTATGCTCTACGAACTCTCTATCTGGTTTGCTGCTACGACAGCTTTTGGTACGCCTGTCAGTATTACGCCTATCTGCTATGTTAACTGCTAGGTGACTCCCACTAGCGTTCCCTTGACCGCCAGCCTACCCAGTGTAGTGGACTGCTTCTGCTATTACTGTTGTATCGTTCTACACGGTTTGGCTCGGCGTATTGACGAGCAAGCGGCAGGCTGCGTAAATCAATGGCTGGATGGGATCGGGCAGCTACGCCCTACGGCCGTCGAATATTCTTCCGTCTCCTATTCTTCTCGCCTTCTGCCTGTTTCTTCACTCATTCTAGTCCATTTAGTTGAGCTACTACGGCGGTGACGATATGCACAATGAGGGCGATGAGGCCACAACGGAGGCTACTACGACAGCGGCGATGATGTCGTCAGTCGATAGCGGTGGCAACGAGGACGAAACGCTCAGGTGCCGCGGACAATGCCTGCACAACAGCTACTGAATACCATTCCTAGCGGTCGCAGAGGCACACAAACAGTGAGATTTTTACTATGATCGAGCAAACAAAGGAATTGGCGATAGTACAGCCATCCATCTAACGGTGTCTAATGGCACCGTTATGAAAGTGGAGCGCGCGTGCCCAACCTCAGCTCTCATGTGATTGCATCTCGTGTGCATGGTGTGGCCTATAGAATGCTGGCCATGGAGCCTTCTAGTTGATTTCTTCTGTCTCTCGGAATCGTGCGTTCTCCTTCACGTCAGCATATCCATCTCCTGTTAGGTGTCCTTGTTCATTTGGTCGGCTGAAAGTCGCTATAAAATAGTCCCTTAAATCGAGCGAAATCAAACGACGATAAAGAAATGGACAAATGCGTCATACTACAGTATGGACATGGAGGAAAATTTTGTGAAATGGCTTAGAGCCATGGCGTAGTCGTGCATAAACATTTTTTTTTCTGCTCTTTGTATAATAATTGTATTTACAGCTTGATTTAAGGTAAATTCTATGTATGATCATAGGGTTCAAGATGCTTCCCGTAAAAACAGGAACAGTTGAACAACATTTTGAATCACAGCGAAATACATATACGTCTGTTGAACTCGTCTATAAACCTTATTGTCAGCAAGAACTTTAGGAGTATTCGGCGGGTAAATGCCTCTCTAGATAGATTGAATGATTGATATGTCAAGCGTAAGTATTTAGAACTGAACATGAACACTTATACATAATGTGCTTAACGATTAGAAGGTCTAATGAGGCAGAGTAATAGGTCTAGTTCGTAGAGGTCACAGGGGAAGTTTTCAGTAGCCCTTAGAGCCTTGTCACGCCGTTCCAATTCGCGTTTATAGCACTCGTAGTTAAGACCAACCGGCTTGAAAAAGGTTTGTAATAAATGATAAAGAAGCTTAATCAGCACAGGCAATACCTGGCTGTTACCCAATTGTGTAACGTTCGAGTATAAGTGGAAAATAATTATTAGAAAAATACTCGAGTTTACGAAGCTGCCGCCGAAGCTACTGGTTCTGAACTGATAGCATTTGGCTGTAATGGTCTCAAGAAACAGGTACATCTTAGCCTAAAGTTGCATTCTTGCACAAAATGTAACTTTATATTAAGGGTGAAAGATTAAGTTAACGTTTACGGCTGTCTAGAACATTTTGAATGCTCCAGGATTAAACCAAAGCTGAATAAACATAAGGTCGTGGATACCCGTATTCTAAATATGTCCATGTATTAGCTACGCGCCATCTTTTATCATCACTTTTCGCTCTGGGTACCATTGCAATTTTAAATTTGTAGCGATATATGATTAGGCAACTAGCTAACGTGACGTTTCTATATTGATCAACCTTGTGTGTCTAGCGGAATAGTAGCTGTGACTTGTGCATGAAACAGATCATCTGTCTTTGCGCGGCGGCGTCTACGTCCACGATGTGGTGATGATGAACACACAATGAGAGATTCTCTCACTGAAGGTAATTGCTAGACCCATCTAGTGCCAAAAACCCTATTTCGAAAATGACCGCACATCAATTCAGAAAGCGATAAGGCGTTTCAAAAGCGCTCTAAGAAGACGAATTTTGTTTGACATAGGTAACTGAACGGTCTCAGTACAATCCAAGGCCATATGTCTGGAAGGACAGCTTCAAATATGTTCAAAAACTGCAGCGGCAGTCACGCTGAAAAGCATTGAAAAAAAAAATAAGTACCCATCATGTTCGAAAAAGTCGATAGTGACTGATTAGAGCCGTCATGCGGGAAAATGCTGTTTTATTATGAGATTCGTACTCGGTGAACCCATTAGGTTTCACTGTGTTGCCTGCAAGCGTTGCAATGGATAAAAAATATCAGCATTCGTAACCATTCGCCCATCCGTCCATGGTATCATTACTACCATCGTCAACGAGATTACGTTATTTTTATGTTCTGACGACGGTAGTTGTTGTCGGTATTACGACGTCAATGATGTAAACATTCAGATTATTTTTGATACTAATAAGAACGCAGCGTTCACGTCCGTTTAAAAGCGCATTCATACGGAAGACACTCTGCAGTTCCGTACTATAGACCATTATAAACTTCAATAGTCCCAAAGTGTAGTGTACGTATAAGGTAGCCTCGGCCAGCTACTACAGCCATTGCTGCGAAAACGGGTCATTTCTTTCTTCTGGGCTGAAGCTAAGTTCGTATTCTGAAAATGGGCATTTCTACTGAGGTCATTCAGCTCAATTATCCATTACAATTGAAAGTTTCTATTATTGAATTTTCGATTTTTAGTTCACTCCTTTTCTCTAACTTCCAGATATTTACCTGTCGGCCTTTTTAAGATCGAAGTCATTATCTAACACGATCGCCCACGTTCGAACCGCAGCTAAAAACAAAACAAAAATGTCCCTTAAAATATTTTTCGATACATAAGGACTTGGACACCGAGCGACTCTGTAGATGCTCAAGGAACATACTACAGTTCTATCGTAAGTCGAATGAGCGATTTATTGTATAACCACCCGTCTAGTGAGCAACTGTTTTGCAATACATGTTTACGGCCGGTAATAGTCCCACACCTGCCCTTAATATATCTGTGTCGTTGTTTATAATATCGCCCTATCTTCGCATTTTTCTACTTAGCTGATTGGAGAGTCGCAAAACTTTTGCAGTACAAATATTCCTGCATCGCAATGAATGAGTGGATGGTGTTGGAAAGCTGTCCTGGACAAAACTGTGAAATCATCTGTGCTATTTGAATACGCTAACTTATAATTCTGTATACCTTAGAGAGTTAGCCGAAACGCGTAAGGCAGTGCCGGAAATCTCAAGTAACACGATCAAAAGTCGGCTTAGTTATAAATTAGAATTGCCCTGTTCTCATAAATTTGTCTATAAAGTAACTCGTTACCCCAGGTTGGTAACTTTACCTTCTAATTCAATGACACCAATGCAATGAAGTCCTTTTCAAGGCCCTTTAGCTGATATGCTATTTTTCCAGAAGCCAGTTGTGCGCCCTGTTATACACAGTGTGTTGATCAGTGACAAGTCACGGCAAGCGACAGATCTGGCTTGTTGCGGTCCGATTGGTCTCACTGAGCTAAAAGCTCCATGGTAAATACGTTATTTTTTGTCTTATAACAAGACTTTGTCAGTCTGGGAGGAAAAAGATTTCTTGTCTTTATAGACTACTTAGTTTTTATGCAGCTAATCCAGAATGGCAATGTGCGGCCCTTAATGGGACACTAACCCAAAAACTATGAGTAAAGTGCACATGTGAAACCGGGCAGACTTTTCGAGAACACGTATCTTACATTTATGACCGGCTAAGTGCCGTAATGCAGAACACACCATGTAATTATTTACCGGTCAACAATATATTGATAGCTTCGAGTGGTAATTACTCTTCTTTTATAGCTGACAATTAGCATCTATAGCGATCTAGTAAAGACCTCGTTTCGTTTTTGTAGAAATAGCACGCATGGACGGAAGGAAGACTACCTGTACTTTTGTGTCAAAGCTTCCGCCAGTCATGTTGGATTCAAAATATGCCCTTCTATCAAATGGTTTATTTTACTTATGATGGTAATTGTCATGACTAAGCCTAGGGTTTACTGAAGAAAACCCTGTACCTCGAATAGCTATCCCACGCTGGTCAGTAGACGTTTAGTATTACGTCGGATAGAGAGCTGTATCCTAGAAGTTGGAAACTTGGCCTTCAGGATCTGGAAGCTTATTGGAACTCAAAATACACCTAGGTTCTTATAAGTATTTAGTATGAAAACAGAAATTCATATGGACGCCTTAGAGATGTGTGTACGACCCATAGATATTGCAAAAACGTTCCGAAAATTTCCAAGAATATCCCTTCAATTTGGAAACGAGAGCGGACTTTACGTCAGAGACACCTGTTCGTTACTATTCGGTCAAATATAATTAAAAAAGAACGCACTGGTAGGGATGTTGATGTTTAACATGCGACTGAATTACAATTGTCTACATGAGAGGACTGATTGACAGTGTTTTGAAGTAAGGTTTTCTCAGAAGTAAAGAAAACCGCCATTTTTCTTTAGTATGGCATTATACTAGCCATGCCAGGAACTTGTCTTTTGCTAATTAGCATCGTCAAACTCGCTGAAAGCCTATGTATGAAAATGTTTCTAAAATGGTCCGTGCCTTTAGGGGAAACTAGCATATAAAAAATGTTTGCAATATGACTTATAAATGTAGAAATATGAGATAAGTTTAACAGAACTTGTCCTGTATAAAACTAGGAAACATGTTAGTTTTTGTTGTTTCACTATTTATGTTGCATAGATGTATTTGTTCATAAAACACTTAGCCGCAGTAACCTACAACAACGTTAGAAGAATTTGTTGTTATAAGAAGAAATAACTTAGTGCTGTAATGCAGGAGTGCTGGCGTCTACAAAGCTGACTGTTAGAGAGCAGATTGTTAGACAAAGGTGAATCGTCATTGAAAAAACGGGCTTGAGAGCCTTAATATTCCGAATAGGCCAATAAATTTGCGATGTTGTTTGTTGATATATAATGCTCGCCTTCTGTTGTTGTGTCAATTCAGAGTATGAATCATCTCGATTAGCCAGCGTTTACCAAGAAGTAGGGCTCTGCGACAAATTTTCCACTCTTTTTTATTGTTACCCATGGACAATTGTCTAACAATCTTCGCCTTAAATGTAACTATAAGTGCCATCCGGTATTTGCTCTTCCCGCTATGCTGCCCGTCGTTACAAAAGGCTTCAGCCAGTTTTTCGGCAAATATAAAAAATCCCATAGATGATTTCATAGACGCCGTAGACGCATATGACCAGAGTGAACAAAGTATAGTTGTTTTTCCCTTTGGCGCGATTGCGATCAACAACTACCTAAGCCAGCTAAAATTCTGGCTAGTCAAAAAGAATCGATAGCATTTTCTTCCGTGATGATTCCCGTCCGTTCTATCCTGGCCAGCAGCTTCACCGCGATTCGAGGCAAGAACGACAGCACCACTTTCAGCGGCATGAATAAAGACAACATGCAAAGGCAATTGCATGGACTGCAGGAGTCCAGCTTTAGCAGCATCAACAGGTGAGTTACCAGCATTACGACCGCTCCTGTCGTCGCTGCTCTCAAAAACGTGTCAGCAACGAGATGTGCAGTAGTCGAAAGCAGACAGTCGACAGCTGATAGCTCTTGCTGCTATTGTAGTTGCGGCTGTAGAGTCCTACAGCTAACTCATGCGTCACCAGCTTACCTGGTTGTCCTTCTGGCCTAGTCCATCCACAGTTCGGCTGCAGCTTTGTAGGACTGAATCCCCTTTAATCTGTTTCTTCTTTTCGTTCGGACCATGACTATCTTTCCTGTTCTCTATCGATGTGCCTAACTCGATTTGCCTGTACTTAAATGATTTCAACTGGGCAGCTGGCTATTTCAGCCTCTCTGACCAATGTCAACCGCCGTGAACAATGGGTGCCGATCTCCGGTAATATCATCACAATCACTATTTCTGTCTCCCACGCCTAACGCACAGGAGCATCGCAAGTTGTCGCTCCGCGATATCTTCTCGTCACCTATTCCGTCCCATCGAGGAGTGCTTGCCACATGTGGCATCCACTAGTGATAATGATGATGGTGTCACACGCCGCTGCACTCATCTGGTCGCTTAGCGATAAGATGAAGCTGACAACAGGCAGAAGCGGGACGAGCGCACTCTTCTGGTCCATTGTTTGTCGCGGACTCGAAACAGCAGTGCCAGCAGCAGCAACGACGGTCTCGTATCGTTACCGTCATGTCATATGTGTCATCATATACGCGCGTGTGGAACAAACCCGCCAGGATCAGTCGTTGCGCTGAAAACCTATTTTTGAAATATCATCTGTGAAATAAGAATTAACACAGAGAGAAGGGAGGTACATAACAATGGCGATTGGGACTGGAAGAGAAAAACGATGTCTATGAAAGCAGCATAACGTATGTCAACGGGACATACGAGTGAACAATGCATTGGCTGAACTGACGTTCCGCATTTTAGAGTCCATTTCAATAGATGCTGATTACCTTAAAGAGCATACGTCATACATCCGGCACATATTATTATCCCGTTTCAGCAAACGCATATAACGGTCACTGTCAACAGTAGCTATGCCCACAGCATCAATACAACCAACCGCATGTGATATTTCGGTGATAAATTATTCGAATTATCACACATCATTACTCTTCTAATTATCTCCTAACCACGATCAACGATTTAACCAGAGAAATAATCATTCTATAAGGATAATGCAGTCAAATGTATGAAATCCAAGTGTGCATTGTACGAGGACTGAACATTTTAGCATAGGTGATTCTCTTCATTGCTACTGCATTGGGACAGACGTGGTACAACGTATCCGGTAACTTGACGGCTTCTTTTAATACGTGTCCTATGTACGCTCATATAAACTCCAATTTCAACAGCTTCAAAGAAAGAAGTAAATACAGCTACAAAGGAAATCGATATCTCGATGAGGAATCGTGGCTGATCACGGCCGTCCTAGGAGAATATCAAAACAAAATCTAGAGCAGAATCGCACATCATAAATAGAAAATATAAACCCCTTAGTATTTTAAGTAAATACGAAACAAACAGCAAAAGAACACCACATTTATATTTATCAATTGGCATGTCCTGGTTTAAGGACCACAACTGTAAATCTGCTAGGAACAGTGTCTGTATCAATGGCCTGTAGGTGGTCAACTCGGAGTATCTGTTTTCGAGAACCGGTTCACAAGCTGCAACTGGCGCCTAGTTATTCTTAAACGAACGATTTCTTTAGGGTGAGTTACTATACTATGAAAATTTGAAAAGAGTTCAAATGATTTGAACCTAGACCTCCACGGGTCCTTGGGACTGGCAGAGCAACCGTGAGCTAAAGGAAACCGTTCCGACACCGGGAATCGAACCCGGGCCTCGCGGGTGAGAGCCGCGTATCCTAGCCACTAGACCATGCCGGATACATCTTGGTCACCTGTATAACAGTATTCGTGCTTGTTCTTTGTCATAATACCTCTTCGTTTTTCCACCGATATACGAATTCAGATTGATTCACCGTCGAATAGTTTACAGTAAAGTTGCGTACAGAGCCATCTATACGTGGAAATTAATCAGGAAACCAATGTAATAAACTAATCGAGTTTTCAAAATCGAACCAATGCTTCCTACACCCTAAGATCTCTGACATCAAATATTTCCCAATAAGTAAAAAAAAGATGAAATTAAAGTCAAAGCATTTACTGCGTCGATCAAATCGGGTACGCTATAGAGCTTGCATATAGAACTTATGCCTCAAGTTGAAGCACAATTGTTTCAAAGAGGAAAATGAAAGGAATGCAAAGGTTTCTATACACTCTTTGTGATCTGTGTTTAAACTGAACCCAGAAACAACTTAGCCTTATGAGTGTGAGTATCATACGTATTGGCATATCAATACAACTGTTTGCATGATTTAGGTCGGTCAGAAAGTAACTTCAGCAACTTCGCTACCTACTGGGTTGAGTTGCTTTGTGAAGTTAGCCACACGCTTTCTATAGACTTTTTTACTTTTATTTTTTTTACGCAATTTGCATCTTGGCTAAGTTCTTGATAAGTGTCTACGATGGGAACAAAATAAGGACTTAAAAACTGTATATCTGGTACTATAATCTTCGCTATTGTACGACCAAAAATAGTTATACTGAGACAAGTGGAATTGTGCATGAAGTTGAACAAAATTAACAGTATCAACGTAGGCCAAAACTAATTTAAGCGCTTTACAGCTGCGGATCTCGATTCAAATCACAAAGCAAGTGCCTCATGGCCGCTTAAAATAGACGGCGATGAACTATTATCTCGTTGAGTAAGCATTTACATATTATAACCGACTGGCATGACCCTACATTTGACCCAAACCATGAAACTGAGTAAAGAAATAGACGAGAAAAACCTTGGATAGAAGAAGCCTACGGTCAGGTGGGTTTCTTGCGTCACAATACCAGACGTCGTGCGGTTTTGGTAGCCTGCAAAATTCAGACGAAATATTAATGAAAAAAAAAAACTGCTTATTGATATTTTAAATAAATTTGTAATAAACGTACACGGAAAAATCGGTCAACATTTATCAGTTGGTATATAAGGGACTTGATCGCAATCGTAGATCTGTCGAAGATTATCGCTTAAAAATAAAAATAAATAGAAAAAAAATCGCTTAAAGTAGTTTGTAAAGGGTCAGCTGAAACTGTTCTCGAGGCCTTTTCTACTCAGGTGCGATTAGCGTCTGCTTCTACTTTTATAAGGTACTCTATATTGTTGTATTGTTCAAGTCTGCCAGTCCTTGGCTAGTTCATGAGTTACGATCGTACACAGTGCTTTTGGTTATAATAAAAAAGAAGTCACTTTAATTAGAAATCAATTTAATCCATTTCTATTAAAGGTAAATAACTGTTGTCTTAACATCCAATAACGAAAACTGAGACTTCGTTGGACTACATTGCAGTGATTTGTGACTCTTCTGCTTCTTTCATAATGGGTAATGGTGGTTTTTTTCTGGCAGGGGTAAAAACTCGGGCGCAGTGCAAACGTTGAGATAGCACGTCTAATTTTAAAAAGGGCTAAGATAAAGCAGTATGAAATAATCGGTTGCATAGCTCACATGCACTTGTGTCATATGTCAGTCACTTGTGAATGTCACTATTTCCAATGGCTTACCACACACACTAAGTGTTTTGAGTTTTCCGGCACTGCCACTAGGCCTTCCACCACACAGCTGGTTGACAGCACGAAAAGAGTGTCTGTCGGGGTGGTACGTAAACCACAGGAACAAATGAAAACTTTCCGACACCGGGAATCGAACCCGGGCCTCGCGGGTGAGAGCCGCGTATCCTAGCCACTAGACCATGCCGGACACATCTGTGGGTCCCGTAGATACAATAATCCTGTCGTTAGTGTTTTATCACCGACCATCACGATCTTCCACTGTTTCAATCCAGCTGTTTTTTTCCATATATCATGAGAAACAACTTGATGAGTTCCAATTGATGTAGCGTCGAATGATTTACTAGGTTTCATACAGAGCTATCACTCAATTTAAATCGAGGAATTGAGTTGAGAAATATAGAAAAAAAGATGCATTGGACACACGAAGCATGTCGTCAAATGATTTTGTGTCGTCATAAGACAAGGCGTCATGTAATTTCGGCAATTTGCGAAACCCTGGGGAACCATGAATGAAAAAATATTCGGCCTTCAGCTTCCAGACCCTGTAAAATCCAGCTGCATCGGATTCCGACAATTCAAACCCCTGCAATACTGGCCCAGAGAGCAAACTATTCTAAACAAAAAACGGAAGCCCGTAAATAGGTCTACGAATAAATATTGTTTTATGGATGTCTTCTTTGGCAGAAATCCTTCTTTTATCCTAATAGTAAGATAAAGAAGAAAGTAGGACAGAACGCCGAATAAATAATTTTAGTGAAAGAAGTTACCTTTTCGAAGTGTTATCGACATCGACATTATAAAATTACATTTTTGCCGACATAATAAATTAAACGAAAGATTGGGGCAGAAATAATGAAACGCTGTTTTGGTTTTCTGTTGTTTTCACTGTTACAGTTTTTTCGTCTCATGTTAGGTTTAAGCATTACTTCAGGCCCTGGAGTTCCGTAAGTCCAGATTGTATCCTTACGCTATATATGACGCGAATCGGTGTCTTTTGTTTATAGTTGCAATCAACCGTTACAAGTTACTATTTACTGACGCGTTGTTGGTTCTAGAAGCCAGTAGAATAATTTTGAATACTTGATGATGGCAGGACACTAACAGAAAATGACCTGTATGTCTATTGCATAGCGATAAGAGAAAAGTTATTTTACTAATTACTAGCAAGTTAAGTTCTTTTGAAGTGAAGTAAAGTTAGTATGGTAGAGAAAATCTGTTATCAAAAATATATTCTGTACAACGCAAGTCAGAACCCGCCGTACGAGCCTATCTATTCAGCTTGTTATTTATTAGTTTATTTATTCGAAAAATGCTTATAGCTTTTAAACTAGATAAAACAGAACAGTGAGATTTGTATACATGTGCTAGCACCCTGAGAACATTTAACTAGCTGTAAGTTCATTATTTATCTATTTAATCTTGCTGCCAATGGTTGATTTTAAAAAACTGACAGTAGAATACCCCACATTGTTAAGGCATCAGTACCTTTTTGGGCAACAGCTCAAAGGAACACCAAATATCCCTGATAACTGTGCTAACTAAGTATGAACATCAGTTTACACACGACTCTATTCGGCACTGACTCAGCTTCTAAAAAACCTGTTTTCTCCCTGCTGTTGTTTTGTATTTTCAATGTTTTCGACACAGTTACATGATGCCT
>NW_019213329.1:9759-25402 GCF_002532875.2 Varroa jacobsoni | reverse complement strand
TACTCAAATAAATAGAGACATAGGATCGCACACACGAACCACTCTTAGATGTACGTATGGTCTTGTCACGTTTTGCAAATATATTATACGTTGATGTAACTTAGTTTATTGTATCTTCCCTTGCTAAGCTATTCTCAAGTTCTCGCCTAATTCTTGGTCTTCTTTGTCTTCCGTAGCATATGGGAACCGTAATTCTGACTGTTCTATGCCTAGGTTGGATCGAAAGGTCCAAGGGAAAAATTGCCCACCTTTTTTATTCCTTAGAAAAAAACATTGACGATGGTTTTAAGAACGAGCTTCGTGAAACGGTTAGAACGAAACTCTTTGGTTCACCGGTGAGTCAGATAACGAGGTGAGAAATGAATTGTTCACACCATTTCAGAATTGTGGTCAAACTTTTCTAGTTGAACAGGCTTTCTACGGCCCCTAAAGCCTCATGACACTCCCTTGTTTTCTTTTTCAAAGCTTTCACCATAGGTGGAAGTACATTCGCTGGAAGAGTTTTGCGGACGCTCCGAAAAATCTCAGGGGCAAAAAGTACTAGGACACGACAGGCGTGTTAGACCGAAAACGAAATTGATGGATGACGATTTGCTTCCTGACATCGCCTGCGAGTGGAAGAAGCTAACGTGCTCTGGAACCCTCGTTGATAAAAGACTCGCTACATAGCGCGGGCTAAGAAAGAAACCGGGTCCACACAAATGGGTTGGCATAAGCGGTATAGGTTTATGGGTCTTCGTTTCGTCTAGTGTTTATGTAGACCTTTGCTTGGAAATACATCCTTTTGAGGTGAAGCGTAAAGAAAAAAGAAAAGTAAGCGGGCATACGCCGAACCGACTGCTAACAGAGACTTTCGTAGCTGGCAACGTCAACCCGACTAGACCGAATGGCGAAGGTCGACATGACGCGATCAGACGGGACGAAACGGGTCGCGTCGATATTGGGTCCATTTCGTTCTTAAGCAGCGCTGTATTGGTCAGACGGAAAAAGCGTTAGCAAAAAGCCAATCGAGATGTCAGAACTGATCCAGCCAGCCGACAATAAACAAACTGTTAGCGCACTATTAGTAAACCAGTATAACAATCGTTGTGCATTGTATTCGTGCTTAGTGGATGAACGCATTAACCGTGTTTCACAATGGAAGGGTAAAGGAACATCATACAGAAAGCAATACGGTGGTAAGCTAGAACGGGCCTAGAAATATTAGGTAGCACGTAAACGAGTTGACTGATATATCCTTTATTTATCGCTACGCTATAGAAGTTCCTATTTGCATTTGAGCATGATCTCTTGAAATTACGGGAAATTTTGTTAATAAATTACAAAGACAAAAAAAAAAAACCGTAACATGTGCATATAGACGGAAATACGTTGTTTTATATAACTAAACTTACGATAGTTTTTATAGAATATATATTGCTCCTCTAGAAGGACAAGGACTCTTACTACCTTGGCAAGTTTAACTTTCTATGAACTGCAAAAAAAAAAAAAAAAAAAGTCAAAAAAACTGGTTCAGACGCAAAAGTTAGGTAGCGAACATAGAATGCGTGGAGCTGTTCTACGGGGTCAATTTCTGTGAAAGCACTTACTGGTAGTCGAAGGTATTGTAATAGCATAGTAAAATAGCTATGTAACATGTGATAGCCTACGATCGCACAATGCGATCTGTTGTACAAAAAGAATATGTTAAATACGAGAAAATAGAGAACATGAAGCGAAACAGAAAGAACAGACAGCGGGATGAGTTGGTCCAGAATAATCATAACAAAACGACCTTCTGCCAACACTCTATTGTAACGCATAAGCAAAGTCTTGAAGCAATCAACGGCACCGAGTAAAAGCGAAACATGGCCTTATGGATTCAGCGACACGTTACGTATCCCACCAAATTACTAATAGGCAAATATTTACGCGTCGCTATTCCCTCTGGCAACACGCTAGTTACTGTAGCCTGCTCGATGTGAAAATACACCATATGCGGTAAGATCTTATAAATATGAACGTAAAGTTGAACGAGCTGTACCGCGTACCCTATGTTGCAATATGTTGTTTCTGAACTTCGCAGATGTGCTACCATTTCAACAATGTGCTCTTCGTATACCTGCCACTCGCTCCAAATACAGTTAACCTAGCTCAAATGAACCGTCGTAACATTTGGTAATAGTCAACCTTTCCTCTGGTTCATTTAGTAGACCAATGACAGTCCTGAACAAGCGGGGACGGGGGACGGGATGAATATACCTCTTACTTCTTCTCTACGCTACTTCACAAACATCACATATGCTAGCGCCAGCCTCCATATGGTGTCTTGACCCAAAGGAGGAAAAAATCTAAGCAGTGTCGACAACGACGAGGCATCTTTGGGTGGCATGCCACCTCACGCGCGAATGGCTCGACGCTGGGATGTGTTCAGTTTTCTCCTCTCCTTTTTCGACCTGCCTAGCGCGTCCAGTCAGCATCGCATGGTGCGCCGCCAATCGCGGACAGGCCGAGCAGCAGAAAGCAGGTTTAGGCGTCGAGTTCATCCGGTACGAGGGACAACTGTACAGTAAATGGTCAGTACAGGAACCAGTCTCGAAGTCCCTTTACTGACACAAATAGCGGCGTACACTGTGCAGAAAAGACCGGCATAAGGTGGCTAAACAAGGCCTGCTGCAAGGCGACGCGACCAGCGTCAGACCTGTTTAGAAAGTTCTTTTTTTTCTATTCCCCCATCAATCTTTTCGTCTTTCACAAGTAATAGCACCGGTTTTCCGCATCTTTATCTCCTTGAAATTGCCTTCCGGTGTGCAGCATTGCTATCCGATGTCAGTAACAAAGAGGCTTTGAGCGTCTCCGCAACATAACAGCCTCTGGTACCCAGACATTCTCCGAGTCCAGACAAGAAGCTCGTACCTATCATTGAAATCCCTAAACGCTGACGTATATAACTTATTCATAGGTTATATTCCACCTAACCAGCGCCGGTATCCGTTAACCTCCATCCTTCCATCCACGCGGAATACAGTGGTTGTACATATTTGCCCTTACCATGCTACCGTTGAGGAATACAAGTATCCCCGCGGGCGACTTTTCCACTACAAGCGTGGTGAGCAGCTTCGAGGCCAGCTCCTATCGCGTCCTATTCCAGAACGTCGACGTCCACTGGACTTGGCTGTTGGCGCGACGTTGGAGTCGTTGTTCACTGACAGGAAGTCACGTAAAACGAAAAGATGTATGGCCAGTTATGGATCGAGACAATTCGGCAACCTGTTTACCGGAGATCCGAGGAAAAATGACTCACAAGGGCAACACCATGTCTTCAGGCAGAAGAGACGTATCGACAGAAAGGTAGCAGAAAGGACGACCATGAAGAAGCCAGCAGCATTTTTGGGAACCTAAAATTAACAGACACATCCAGTTCAACTTTGGGGAACTGGCTGGATTAGATACGCCCACGCGGTGCAATGAATCTTGTTGGGTAGGCGGAACACATTTGCCTGTTTTTAGTGGATCGTGAAATCAATTAACGAAATACAAGCTAAACTACCGTATTAAATCAACGTATCGAATAATGGGTATTTACTGAAAATGATATTTCGCAAGCTGATCATAGCCACACTATGATTCTCGCTCACGTCCACGCCAGTAGCACCGTCTAGAATTACAAGTACCTACTAATCATTTAACTCACTTACGAACTGGAACTTGGCGAAAATCTCATAGAATGTCCTCGTTAAAGCTACCCATAAAAAAAAGCAATCAATAACTACAAGTCACGACGTCATAGCCTCGCAGGCAACAAGAACCTTCACAAGCGTCTGCTACGAATATTCTGGTAATCTGAATCGCTTCCGCTATGTGGTAGCTTAATATGGATTATACCATATTAAAGAACGTGGTGTTGTATTCTATAAGATAGGACAACTCATTTCGTTTTTCTCCTCGTCCGTTTCCCTTTTCTTCCCATCGTTACGTGTGCGTATTATAATAAACGCGGTGCCTGACGGTCATTAAGCGCTTAACGGTGTAATTAAAAATGCACGAAGGTACAAACGCACTGTTTATGGAACTACTGCCCGCCACATTCCCTGCAGTCGCCATCATCCGTACAATCCCACTTCATATAACTCTCTCGCGTCTTAGTAGTCTATATACTCTAGCTTCACTGAAGTGGGCACGCATTGCACCCAAAGCGGGAAAAGATGTGATTTTAGCGCGCCTACCCGGACCGTTCAAGTGTGTATATTATGCTCGTGTATGTATGTTTGAGTGTCCCGTGACCCTGTACGTAGTTAATTATTACATAATTCGGTTGCCATGTTGCTGGCCTCCATACGAAATTCTCCTTGCTCATGGTGTACATTTCACGTATATAGAGATCTGGGTATGTATGTGTGTCTTCATATGAACACAGGGTCTCATGGCTATATTAGTCGTCGGTCACTGATGCAGCGCGAAGTACGTAACGCTCTAGCCGGACGGGTACGCACATTAAAACAGGCGGTCAAACTGTGAGCGTCCTTTAAGCATTTCGAGTGGGATGAATTGGGTTAGATTATGTTGGACTAGACTAAAGTGAGCTAGGCCGATAGTAGGAGCAGCCCTAGGAGTGTCTCCGCCCTAAAATCGACCTTGGCTAGGAACGGCAAACTTTAATCTGCTGCGTTCCTCTTGGGTCTCCCTAGCTCCAACATGAAAAACAATAACGACAATTCAACGCTACTACCCCCAAGTGCGTGTTCCCCTTTCTCGCCACGCACACATGCCTCAACTATAACCGCCGACTACTTCCGCCACGGGCTCTAGCAAGGGATGATTACATGATCTGTGTGTGGTTAGCCAACCATAATCGCTTGATTATACTCACTACGGAGCTACAACTTAGACAGCGAACAGAGGCGTACGGTGCCCACGACAAAATCAAGCTTGCCCTGCTAAGGCGGATGGCAGCACTGCATGCGATAATTGTTACTTAAGCTTGCTTTTATCGAGAGGCTGCAAGAGAGCTGGCAACGGTTAAGGAGCCACCGTGATTAGAAAGAGCTTAGACTGAACCGGAGGCTGAATGAAGGCGGTATTTAGGGCCGGAGTACCAAGGACCGACTGCAGCGTATGGAACGAACACAAGAACGCGTAGCAGGTGTGCTTAACAAAGCTGTACACTATACGTGGTGCACTGAGCTCTCCGACACAGAGGAACAAGGAAGCACAACGCGGACTGGTTTATTGGCGTTAAATGGCCTGGACGTGCCCGTCCTCGGGTAAGCGACAAGTCAAACTACAGGGGCGTTTCGAAATGACACAGATACAAACAAATAGAATACAGATAAAGCGTACGATACAATTAGAGAGTCCTAACTGCAGCAGATTGTGTGCGCTTGGCCAAACGACATGTATTTACGTTCTAGTGGGGTATGCGAATTTGTAACAGCAACAAGTCGATTAGTTCTGGGCCACAAAGTGCCTTCCGTTACGTATGACTATGTGTTACGAAATGTAATGATGGAATTGCGTGCTTGAATGATTCAATTCTAACCCTGCTGTCCTTTTTTCGTTTACGTGTACACGATATTGTCCCTGTGGTCCGACTGATTCGGGACTGCAATAATATCAACAATTACAGTTATCATAATTATAATAACAATCGCCTTACGAGTTATTAGCTATATCAGTCCATTCTATGACATAGTAAACAAATGAGCAGGTTATCTGTATAGAACAAAGTAACGAGGAAATCTATTCTGGCTGAATAGTCATACATACAATGCATAAAAAACTAAAATACAGGCACCCTTGAAAAACCAGTAGGACAGCGAGACAATGGATTCCGTTACACGTCGGGACCACACGTGTACATTACTGTTTATCGACCTCTGCGGAGTAATATATCAGCCGAACAAAGCGCTCGCGGTATCTTCCGAACCTTCCGATATATACATATATGTCTGCGTGTACACTACAGGGCATCTTGCCGTGCCAATATCACATAGAGAAACGCCAAATTCCTACAGTAATACAGCCTGTACCGGCAGTATTTATATGTACTTGTATCATAAACAATTCGTGTCTCAGGCATTCCTAGTTTCCCTGCCAACATCACAAACTATAATAAAGTCTATAGCGAACCAATTGTAATTAAGGTAAGATGCAAAGCTACAATGCTCAATAGAAATGCATATGAGCATCCACTATATTTCTCTGCTTTTGTCAGACGTACGACAGAACTTTTAAAGCCTTAAGCACTTTATTATTAAAGGTTCGCCCTTCTTATAGTAGTCCGGTCCTTTCTACCACTCAAAGGATAAGAAGGTATACGTGGGTACGCGACCGGTGCTTGCTCTCCGCTGGCGGTTGGTTTTTTGGCTTTCGTGGCCACTTCGAGTAGCTGAGTCAAAGGCGACCACCAGTCCGACGAAATATAGCGACTCGAGTTGAGCGATATAGCAAATTGAGTTGAGTGATTTAAAATGCCCTTTTGCTGTCGCGCCACCCCAAGTGCTACTTGTCTGCCCACCCCCAACTTACGGCCGAAATATAGATGAGTCACGCAAGATACGCGAATAAACTAGGGCAGCAGCAGTAGCAGTAACACGTCCAACACATCTTCTAACATGTCGAAGCTGGACTTCTCAAATCTACCCTATACATATGCGGAGGCAAATAGGTGAAAGGGAAGTGGGGCTTCTAGGTGTTTGGAATGTGGGAACGGGTGCTTCAGGGGTATTTGTCAAGTCAAAATCAGAATTTAAGCAGACCGGACCTGCTTGGTAGTCCAATGCAGGAGTGGGAACTTTCTCAGCAGCTGGTCGGGCCGTCAGTCGAAAGTAAGGGGTCCGAATCGTTGCTCGACTACTGCGTAGTCGGATAGGTACATTCGGAGAAAGATATAAGAAAAACGAAGCAAAAATTCTGACTGTTACGGCGAATAGTGGTGCGTTAGCCGTAGCAACGATGTTTCTGCTGAGATCGAATAGATTTTCAGCAGTTTGTGTAAGACGTCGTGTCCGCGGAATGGAAAGCTTTCTTCTAACCGACATCATGCCACTCACGTAAGATTCGACATTTTTTTCTAGTTCTCGATTCGTAATTGCGATTGTTCTTTTTCTGTGTAACACACGTTCGCACCCTGTGCGTTTGTTATGAACACTGTAGATTATTAGATATACGTCATATACTCAATGGTTCCAGGCAATAAACACCGTCTAAAAAGCTATAATAGTAATACTGTGAATAATAGTAACAATAGAAATAAGCCTAAATCAAAAAACCCTATAGCTGGCATGCTTATACCGTAAAATATGTTGTAACTATGTATACTATATTACGCTTCCCCGCGGAGCACTATGGTTTAGTCCCTTTCATTCTGAATATATCAAAGCATTATATATCGACTAAACCTTAATTCCAATATTACGATTCCTATTCGCACGTTCTGATATGTTTGTATTAGGTAGTTACCCAGTTAGAGAACAAACAGACGTGAGTACGATCTGCAGATCTGTAGTCAACCTATGTAAGATTTGCCATATATATGCTTGTCTGTCTCCGATAGTATTGTGCAGGATTCAGACTATCGCTGCGAGTATGTAGTAGAAGTGGGGATGATATCCACCCAAAACTGTACATATCGTCAACCCACAGGTCACAACTTCTCAGTCAAGGCTCCGAGCTAATCCGGGACACGTTACTTCCTGCTATGGACATTGTCTTATGGTGACACAACAACCTTATCCAATACACATACAATTTACTTAGTAGCAACAAGAATCTACAGGCCCCGGCCTGCATTCACCTGCGATAGGGAACCTATTCTAAGGGATTCCCAGTACTTATTCAAGCGATTTGGATTGTACTATATAGATATTTGCTCTGTCGGCGAAGGTAATATGCAGCACGAAAACTGAGATTCGGGGCTCCTGTCGTATTGTCCTTTACTCTTGTGGATCCCAATGTACAGGATAAAATTCGAAATATGGACACAGCCGATCGCTGTATCGGCCCACTATAACAGTTATTTAAAGTAGTTAAGATTGGGCTAGTAGGGCACCAAGTGGTATAAGCCAGGAACGCTAGCGGCCTATACCTTTATAAAAGATAGCTATAGGCAATTGATGAATGCGTTATATGAATGTGGAATAGCAATATCATACGAATAGACGAGATACTGTCCTCGTTTCGAGCTGCGATCAGAGAGTAGTCTTACGAAGGACGCAAAAGAGGAATAATGCAGGAAGGCCGCGTTCTCGCCGGCGGTTCATTAGTACAAGCGTCCAATACAATGCATTGGACCCAATGCAGATAATGTATCGCCCCTGCCACCTCAGTTGGGCCCCAGAATAGTAATAATGGTATCATAGTACACGTGTGCCGGCAACCAGTTAATATTAGGTGGCACGCAAACATAGGATACCCCTCTGCAAGTAGATGTAAGCGGAATAAGCGAACAAGTCGTTGATATGCTTATCTATGTATAATCTAAATACGCTACTTGTACTTGTTAAAACTAAAGCGTTTAACCATATGTAATCGAACACTTAGTATAAATTCTTGATCTTCTTCCAGTCGTACTTTTAATACATATTCAATAATGTGCCTGGTGAAATACTGGTGCATGGCTATATCGCACATGTGAAGATGTATGCGTACGCTGTTACTAAAACTTTCGAAACAGGGGCCAATGTGCGAAATTTACGGGATCTGAAAAGAGATGCCGAGACCCAGTGGAAAAGCGTGGAAACTTCCCGTCGCAACAGATTTAAGCCCTTCACCCGTCTTGACTAGCAGCCCTACTGCGTGAGATTGCGGCTCCCGGCTATGCCTGGCTGTGCTTTGACCTGTTCAATCCCAACGTGGCCCGGCAGATCAATCCATCGTAAACCTCTGGTAAACGTGCACAGGGATTTGATAGCTCAAGGTGACGAATGTCTGAAAGAGAGAGAGTGGATAGAGAAAAGGGGGTGAGCGTGTGCCAGCTAGAAACAGGGGCGAGCAGCCGATGTCCAAAGGCAGCTATTGTACCGCTGCAAGCAGAGAGCCAAGTATGAGTAAACTAGCGGGAATGGAGTGGTACCGGCTCCCTTGTGGAGGCAAGGGGTCGTACTGGGCGAGACCAGAAGGTCGACAGCTCAGGGAAATTTTTGGAAGAACGAGAGAAGTAGAAGGGGGTGAAAAAGGAAAAGGGAAAAAGGCAGCGAACGGTGACAATGGAAAAACCACAGGAGGACCGGTTCTTCTGGTGTCGCGCAGTGCCGAAATATTCCTAGTAGTTAGCGGGTAAGATGGGTCGCCGAATGAGAAGTAAATTCAAGACAAAGTAATTTTCCGAGGCTTTTCCCCTTAAGTCCATCTTGAGCGCCCGGTGGCCGGCCTGTCAGCAGACACTATTAGTATCGTTGCCTTTTGAAGTCAAAAGGTGGTGAGGATCCTCTGTCCTGTGATGGGACGCCTTCCCTGAAACGAAGACGCAAGCTTCTCAGGTCGGACTCGGTCTTTGGCGAATACTCGTTGCCTGTGTTGAGGCCTGGAGCAATCAGCTTTCGTTTGATATAGGATGTATACGCATAGAAACTATTTCGGTGCGCAGTCGATTTAAGAAGGCGTTCGCTTTCAAAATAACTGTGTTAAGCTAACCCAAAAAAGGATCCTACCACATGAAAACAATTTGAATTTTTGCGGGATTACTCAAACTGGCGCTCTTTTTTGAACTTGACACCGGTGTTTATATTCGCCCGTAATCTTCCGCATTCAAAAAAAAGAAGACGAATTGTGCTTGGCTAGTTTTTAGAATTGTTCACATAAAATTGTATTGATCTATACTGTTGTTCTATTGTAAATATTCATTCCTAACGGTTCACGATCGAAATTCACACAGCTCATTCACCGAATAAATGAACGCGAGTATATTAAGGTGTCTATTTTTTTTTTGTTAGCAGCGATAGCTGTCCTCGTCTTCGTTACTCTTTTTTTTTTTTTTTTTTTTGTAAGAAAACACTTCGGCTGAGATTGGGCTTTTGCAGATGAGCCCCAATGATGAGAATAGCTTCATTAAATACGGCAGCAACTGTTAGAGCGTAATCTAAAAGCGACAGACCACGTAGCTTTTAGGTCGTTCCGTCACGGACGGCGAAAACCCGTTGTAATCTTATTCGAGCGTGCAATATTATTATAGCTGTTAGATGAATGATTAGCGTAATTAACACGTACTCTGTATGTACACCCCAATACACGCCGAGATCACAAAGCGTATATTGTTTCGTGGTCGACGCAGGGTCAACCTTAGACAAGAATAAGTCTGATATTATCGTTTGAATGGATGGAATTAAGCAGGCGTAGATTCACGATTATATGGGCGTTCAGTGGCGATAGATGTATGTTTTTTTCAAACGGTATTCTTGCTAACTTTGGTAGTCCTAAGGATATCCTCTCCCGAAGTGAGTTTGGCCACATATCCTGACCTAATATAATGTCGAAAGACCTACACTATTTATGTCAAATACTGGAAACACAGCCCATTTGCTAATTAGCTAATTAACGAATGACAATAATATTCATTATCAGTAAAACACGTGTCGCTCTAAAATAACCGTTCACTTTCAGACCCGCAGATGCAGCATAGCTGTGAGGTACTTCTCCCATAGCAGCTCTCATGTATCACCCTTTCGTATAGACATTATTGTCTGTTAATTTACATACTCTGGATATAGTTTATCAGGTCTCTTGCATCCTGTATGATACATATTCATGTTGTAACGTACCAAATTCGTCTTCTGTTCTATGACATCACTTAATATGCCGTGTTATTTGACGATTCCAGAATTCCCGGGTGATGTCTGTCGTTGATGTCGACGTCCTCGACATCCTGCCTGGGGTGAGCGCGCTCCAGTGAGAGCTCTCGCAAAACCCCCGTCAACAACATCCCCAGTCGAACTCGACGCCTGCGCGGGGGTCACTTTCGCGCAGTGCGACCCCGATCCGGCAATCCTTCGCAAATCTATTTGCGGAGGAGTTGACTACTTAAATCTTCAATTCGTCATCATCAAAAGGGTCTGGAGCAGACATCTCGAATAATTCACCCTCGCTAAATCGATGGCGCAGTCGCAAGATTTTAGATTTGGGTTAGCGCTACCTTCGGTCTGGATGTTGCTCGTCGGATTGGTATTGATTCGGCCACTGGTGGTTCAAGCGGCCCAGTGCTCTTTAGCCGAAATTCAATGCGACAATGGTCGTTGCGTGTCGTCTAACAAATTTTGTGACGGCAGCGATGACTGTGGTGACGGAAGTGATGAACCACTTTCGTGCACGAGTGAGTACGGCGAAATATAACATATCTATAGATTAGATTATGTGGGTTGATTAGCAGAGTGATATTTATCATACGTGAATAAGGGAGTGTTTATGCGAATTGCTATTACATACTGTTATAGATAATTATACACACACATACACATACATAGATAAGAACATCCTCCGTAAAGCTGTCCTCAAGGCAGCATCATTTAGGTTTTAAGAGCCACGTATTTTCTGGTCTCGGCCGACAGCGCCCACCTCTGTCAGCCAGCGCTATTCAAACATGGCGAAAAATTAGCTACGTATGTCTGATACGAACGCACAATGGATACGAGTCGTATACTGTTGATGTTCATCTATGCCTTTACACTGCCGCTTCCTCTATCGACAACACAGGTTTGCCTACGAAAATACACGACACACACTAGATAGAGTGAGCATAGAACGACAATATTTTAGTGGAAAGTGAGAACCAACTGAAAGTGTAACAGAAAATAAACTCGCCTAAACCGTAGGACCATGCGGCCCAGTCTGGGGGCCTGATATTCATTTCGTTGAATGCATTGTTATGGTAACGATAACTGACAAGCATACTGCCACGCTGGCAGTCAAAAAATCAATAGATGTCAAGAATTAGAAAATAAAGCAAAATTAAAAAAAATAAGGTACTATTATCAAGGTTAATAGCTGCTGGTCTGGTTATCATAGCGTTTTATGGGTCTGCTGCAAAAACCCTAGATCAGTCCAACAGGACCTTTTCCAGTTAAACCTTTGATGGGAGCGATACTTTAATGCTATACCTGAAAATAAATCATTTCGAAATTTGTTTACCTACGATTAAGTACTGGTAATCCTGAACAAAAAGAAAAAAAAATGGATAGCACGTTCATACCTGCATAAAATCAATGAAATCACCGAAAAGTAGAAAGCAAATATCAAACAGAAGGAATCAAACGCCTGTACCTCGGGAACATCGACGTTGAACATCGGGTATTCCAATTTAAAGCTTGTTTTTGTTGTCTCACGGTAGAAATCGAACTTCGTCGTGCCCTTATAACTACCGTTGCATGTGCCTGTAGAGTTATTATAATACTGAGTACGATCCCACTTCGTTGAAACATTTTAGTTAACGCCATTGCCCTTATCGTAAATACAGTTAGTATCGTTTGAGCTTTTTATTGTTTATGTAGGTTTTAGGGTGTATTGTTGTGTACGACACTTTATTACGTTTCTGTCTCTGCGATGATTTCTAAATATCAGGTGTTTGTATAGAATATATATCATATCTAAGTGTCTTAGACTTTTATCAAACAATGCGACTAAGAAGAACTCAATTGCAGGATGTTAACTTTTCTCTATTTCTGTTGTACCCAAACAAACAAATGACATGAACAGTCGCCTTTGGCTAACATGGAAAAAACGGTTTTCGTCCTCTACACGCGCATCCTGCGCATATTCTGTCCCGTACCACGCCACATAAATCCGCGTAGCTGACATATCACAGATACAGCAGTAAATCTTCTTTTCCCTAGATCCAATCGTAACATGAAAATGCAAGCGGCCAGATGCAGGTAATGATAGTGGGAGAAAAACACAAAGAAAAAAAGTAGGCAAAGACATGAGCTTACAGTAAAAGAGCGGCAGAAGCGACGGCGACAGGAACAGCAACTAATACGTATACTAACCTTGCTTTTCTTCTGCCATGTTCATTTTTGTATTCTCGTGTGATTTTTGCCCGTATGTTTTTTCTTTTTTTTTTTTAATCTTTTTTTTGCCGCGTGTCTTCGATGCGCCGCGACTTGTTTTACCTGTTGCTTTAACTCATCGCTACCGTATTTTTGCCTGCTATTATGCTTCCTACGCGTCAACACGGTCCCGTCTCGTTGGTACCGTGTTCGTCGCCTCGTCGTCGGCCACGTCATCGACTTCGCCAACCATCCTATCACTCGTTGCTCTTGTATGGGGCGGCACGTTACATCGCGGGTAGTATCTGCGTATGCGTGTCTGTATGTGGGTGCGCGATGGTGGTGGGAGTTGCAATCCTTGTGATGACTAAAATAATTCTGTTTTTCGAACGACTCACGCAGACTGCAATCGGACGTATTACGGAAACGTGTCAAACAAGTACACGCTTCGTATAACCGAACCGTTTCAACGTCATCTTTCGTTCGTGTGCAGAATTAACTTTGTCGCAGCGGGGGACCAGTTTGGCGACCTAGTCGAAATCACATTTCTCAACTTCCAAGTTGGATATTACCATCAGCAAGGGTTAGTATTACGGTATTAACAAGATATATAAATAGACATGCGCACGTCTTTTTCTAACAGTCTACCTACGGCTTATTCATAGCGAAATAGAGATAAGCCACAGCGGTTCCCTGGAAAGTTTGTCTCCAGCTTTAATAGTGGAACACTATTATATACTGTCTAAATGTCATAATCCTACCAGCACAAGCTGTTGCTTCGGGTGTGTGCCAAGTAGAATAGGTCTCGATAAGGATTTGTCCAAGAAACAGCCACATGTGAGCACCAATTGGTGCCGCCTCTCCTATGTATAGTGGTGGTAATTATTGTACAATGTACTATAATGTTGTTTTTGATACAGACAAACGAGACCAGCGAACTTGAGATCACCGTAAGCTGAAATGCTTTTCATCCCAATAATTATAACCTATTTGGATCTCGGTTAAAGCAGAAATTTTCAATAGAAATTCAATATCTGCATTGTTCTAGAACTTACATAACACCTATTTATGCCGAATTTTTATATAGTAAATTTTGCGGCGAAGCGGCTGGGTTGTGTTCGTGTGCCGATTCTATAAACCCCATGAGTATTGACCCTATAAACAAAGCGTGTCCATCTTTATGCAGCTCGCAACGAACAATGCTTGTTTGAATAACTTGTGTGAGTCACTAAGGCCATAAGTTTAACTGCGTGATTGCGGGAAGTGTCCAACGACTATAATATGTAAATAATGATACCTATTTAATTAATTGTCTAGCGTCGTTGTTTCTCGGAAAAATCGAACGAAGTAACTTATTAAATCAACGCAACTTGGTAGACGGTATTTAGTTAGATCAAGAAATAGCTGGAGGTAAATAATAAAAATAGTGCTCTATTTATTTGCTGTTATAAGGCACCGCTTGTTTTTATCGGATTCAGAATTTCCAGTCTCCTAGTTCACACGTTATTCTGCCGCAGCGTCTAGAAACGGATGTTTTTTTCCGTTACACTATGTCTGACGCTAGTGTTGATTTCATAACGGCTTTCATACTCACATTAAGTTATGAATAGGAACCAACTACCTGAGAGCCTGGCTAGCTCACAGCGTTGCCGCTAACCAGAAAGTTCCTACTGGAAAATATTTAACTTTTCGAACCACTCATAGTGTTACATTGACAAAATTTCACTTGGCTAACAGAGGCCGCCGATCTACTGCTCGGCCTATTTGTACAAACCAATTTGACTCGACTGACGAACTGTCCCCAGATTGGTGAATTCATCGCTCCCAATGGCAGTCTAGTCGCTAAGGGATTCACCGTCGAGAGAACATTCGCGCACTGCTCAAGCGGACCAGTTCTAGAGGGGCCATATAGGTCGGCCCCCGTTTTAGGCCCAGGTTCCTTACTACTGTTACCCTAGCCAGCTTTATTGCAGCACCGATGCTTAACGATAGTCATCCTTGTCCTAGCTTGTCCGAGAGTAATGCCGCTTGCTAACGAGTCACTAGCGGTATTCTAGACGGACGACTCAGTGCTACGTGTCAGTATCTTACGGTATAAAGGCCTGTTTCTCCTGCTCTTCGTTGTCTGCCACCTGCGGCCTATCGCTTGCAAAGTAGAAGAACCACTCAAGGTAGTCTTTTTCATTCCCTTCCTTGGAACACCTGCTGACTCGCCGTCCACCACGACCCGTCTCCCACCTGCAAAGTTCCTGCTACTGTTCCCGCTCAAGTGACGACGACAAGAACGCCACTACTACCGCCACCGTTTCTGCGAAAGATGGCCGCTGGGCTCTGATAGCCTCGATGGTCTTTAGAGAGCCATGATCATCTTGGAACCGCTGTAGCAGCGGCGGGAAACAAGCCTGCTGGCGCTGCCCGCGAACAAACTGCACTGGCTTGCCTGACGAGGAGGCCACTTTTATCGTATCGGGGTTACAGACGTGGAATAATGTAATAATGTGTAATAATGTAATAACTAATATGAAATAGCTCTTCGGCCCCATCATCTGGTTACCCGTCGGTCCTCCTCGTGTTTTCGCCCGCCTTCGCTGCGGCTAGACGTTTCGCGTTGCTCCATGAACGTGGCGACGGAAAGGCAGCTTGAAACTGGCCATCTTGTCTTCTTGCCCCAGCTGGCTAGTCTGTTCTGT
>NW_019213329.1:0-9659 GCF_002532875.2 Varroa jacobsoni | reverse complement strand
GTCCCAATATATATATATATATATATATATATATATATATATATATATATACACATATATATTGGTTCATGTTTGTTGGTTTATATATATGTATGTGCCTAAATCGGTCGGCTGTGAGGCCTTCCCTGCAATCTAATGTGTTTGAAATCTGCGTCGACGCATCTGCTGGGCGCTACCCTTTCCGTATTCGGGAATTAACGTAGCGTGGCCCATCTTTGCGTGCGTCGCTAGTGGATGAATATATAGAAACTGATATTGAAGCCGCCAATGACAAGGATGAAGTATTTTCCACGTATCGGTAGGGTCTGCCGACTGGCCTGCCAGGGAGTAAAGAACGGCTGGTTGTTGTAACTGTAAGTTAGTGTAGTCAACCTGCATTCATTAACTAATTAAGCATAATTCGAATAAAATTGCAGTCTTTTTTTTGCCCGCTGCCATTTGAGCTGGCAATACATGCAAGAATTTTCACGCAAACATGTCAACGCGCTAGCTGTGTAGCATTAGTACCACAAGTTCCTGGTATAATAGATTTTTACCATTTTCGCCATAGTAATTGTGAAAGAGTTGTTATGAGTCGACACTGTGCACGCTGTTGTTAGGTGCAATTATTGTTTTCAACAACTCGCATTACGTTTGTCTGTTACTCGGGCATCCTTCGGATCGCAGCGTAAAGATGCTGGTATACAAAATGACCGAAGAATCGGAGCAGTTGTTTCTAACTGAACGATAGACAAAGGTACCACTTCTGGTTGTTCTATCCATTGTGTTCTATTTTTCGTAATGTTTGATTACAAATAATTTGGGTGATTATAGCTAAATAATAGTGCTACATTATTCAACATTTAAAAAAGTAAAGTTCCCACTGATCTGGGCGTTATTCCTCATAGTTAACGATGCTGTCCAGCTACTGTGGTAGCATGTTATATCTTTTAATGTTTTATCGTATGTTGCATTTTATTGAATGGAATCAGATGAATATCTCATTTGTCATCGCAAGCAATTTGTATGTCAATGGAGTCGTTTGGCGATGTTGATCCTGGTGTAAAAGTGCGCGTACATTCATTTACATAGCCATCGAAAATAGAAGTATAGTGATCTCCTTGGTTAGATTATAATCTCTAGAGCGTATTTAATATTCAACCATTTAACTAGGCGCTGATACTGCGACCATCTTTAAAGTACTAATCACAACGTTCGCCTATTCGTTTCTGTTCGCTTTGTGCAATACCGGGCACTATAGGAACTCATCTTCGAGTTGTCTCCAAGGTAGCATGGTTCTCGACGAGGATATGTCGAACGCGCACTCTGCTCGGCGGTGGAAGCGGCGTCATGTAGTTCTACCTCATCCGGGGCCGTACGACAGCCTCAACAACCATGACAATCCACAGGCTTTGCTCCAGCCCCATCACCACCACCATGCATCGGAGGGTAGCACCGATAACGACCAGATACCGGAAGCCGCGCCGCAATTCAACAGTCACATTGTTAGATTTGGTAGCTTCTGCGGAAACCTCGTCGGTAGAAGCCCCGTCTTCTACAGCATCGGGCGAAACGTCAGTCTAACGGTCACCTTTCCGTCGCTAGCGTCCTCCATGTCCGGTGTCTTCATGACGTACCGGTTTCTTCGAAGGAACTACCTTAGTAGCCACTACCTTAAGGTGGAACACCCAAACGCCTACTACGGTGAGCTGGTGCCGGGCAGCTACTGCGATAGGATGTTCAACAACTGCTCGAAACGCCAGTGCAAAATAAGGACGCCAGGATTTCCTGGATTCTATCTTAGGAACATAACGTGCAACTATTACATTCGAGAAAATCACAACCTGCGTAGCAGTGATCTTATACCACAGATTCACTTGTCACAACGAAATGAATATAAAGTTAGGATTTACTCGGGGGTAGTACCATCGGCGACGGTTGCAGGATTCACCCCTGGAACACTAACAACGGACTGTGCCGCCGGAGATGTGGTACGCGTCTTCGATGGAAATCTCAATGAGACATCGGAACGTATTGTGCTACAGGAGTTTTGCGGGTCGGGGTCGCTACCTTCAATCGTTTCGTCGGGCCCAGTTATCACGGTACAGCTGGTGAGCGCAGCTCACCAGCAACTTGTAGAAACCCATATGGAACTCGATGTTAGTGTTAAGTTCGTGTCACGAAACGAACTTCGTCTTACCGATGGACAATGCAAGTTTATTATAGAAAGCGGTGATCGACGAGCGGGCGAGATCTACGCGCCGAAGCACACGCTCCCGGCTGGTACCATCTGCACTTACCTGTTCAAAGGTCGCTCACACAACGACAAACTGTGGATTTACTTCACGAGTTATTATGCGCCAGACCGGCAACCGTGGATCCCGGAAGAAAAATGTGACACGTCCAAGCTCGAGATGTTCGATGGGCCTGGCAATTACTCAACATCGATTGGCACCTTCTGCGAAAAAAGCTCGCCGAAGGTGTGCAGTCATGCTCATGACTTCGCTTATTTCATACCGCAGCGGCCATGTAAACGTGATCGTGAAAGCTATTTGTCGAGTGGAAGCGACTTCACTCTGGCTTATACGACGTTCAAGAGTAGCGAATTGACTACGAGCGGGTTACCGACCTGGTCAGCTCGCTATGAATTTATTGACAATACAATGTTCGGCGCACCGGTAGGCAACGCCATTAGCGAACAAGCCGCTTGCGAAGGTTGCGACGACAGGCCATCGTGCGACCGGGAATTCTATTCAATCGATCGCGCTAGTCAGATGTCAACAAGACCTAAGGGCATTCAACGTGGACGTTTTGCCTCGCCCAAGAACGTGTTCTATTTCGGACGAGGCGGTACGGCGGACCTATCGTGTACAACAACCTTTCACGGTACCGCAAATGAGCTTGTTCGAATCCGAGTGGAAAGACTTTCACTGAAGACCGAGACGAGGTGCAGCACACAATTCGACAAGAACCAGGCGCGCTACGTCTGCACCCATCGCACACAGATCAACTCAGCGTACAATCGGCGACGTTCAGCCGAAATCAAAGTCGTTGAAACCTGGAAAGGTCTCCAAATACCGGTCGGCTGTGTATGTTCGACGAATACATCTTTACCATTTGAGCTGTCATCAGTTGGATCATCGGTATCGGTAACGTTCTCAGTCAGTGGGATGACTCCTACCGAAGATTTCACTGAATTCTACTTCGATGCGAGTTTCGAATTTCTACCGACAACCGATTGTGGAAATAGTGAAGTTCTTCAAGGCAACGTCGGCTCCGCCTATCTCGCAGGGGGCGCTGGACAACCTGCAAACATGAACATGCCTATGCATATCCGAAGTAACACCTATAAACCGCAATTTCAGCGGTGCCGATGGCTCATTGAAGCACGACCTCGGAAGTACCTTTACATCAAGGTGAACGGAGGGCGTGAGCAATCGGAATGTCCAACTGAAGACCGCTTACTTGTCTATTCTGGCGATCAATTCCAGCACGTGAGTCAGGTTTGCGCGTCAACCGTCCAGGGCGCTCATACCGCCGAGTCCGAAGAGGATGCGCTCCAAGAGCAGCCACAAGTCGATCTGTTCAGCCCGCGCTGGGACGAAGAGGAGAATTCTGATCGTCAATCGCCATCGTCGATTGAATCGACCCATCCCGAACGCATTCTACTAGAAACATTATGTAGTGGCACGGCGGAGACCCCTTTCCAGGTGCATTGGATTGAGGTCACTCGGCCGTACGCACGGACAGTGGAAGGCCAATCGGAGCGGAACTGTCTGCACGAATGTCCGGAGCTTGGTGCGTGCATCGATCCGATATTATGGTGCGATGGAGTTCCGCATTGTCCCGCTGGTGGCGACGAACGAGAAGAATTCTGCAGGCGGTTCCCATTTCTGACGGTGGGACTCGTCATCGGACTAGCTCTGGCCACGATCATGGCTGTTACCGGTGCTTTAGTTGTTCGTAAGCTATGTACGTTTGACAGTGACAAGCACATCGCAAAGAGTCCGCACAGTCCGGACAGGTCATCGTCAACGAATGGCAGCGTAGTCAGAGGAGGAAGTAACGTTAATGGATCAGCAGGAGGCCAACAGCCGGTCGACGTGTTGATGAATACATTGCCACCACTCCCAGAGCGGCAATGCTCGCTGCCAGGGAATCACGGCAGTGGGACGATCAAGGACGCCCATGATATAACAGCGCTTCCCGACGAACTGGCGCTCGACACTGGGGTTGAAGTTGGTATGACAGTCGGCGTTGGGGTCGGTATGGGTGGAGCGCCAGGTGTCCAACATCTGGGCGCCGGCCTGATGCCGGTTCCGGGTATGAATCGTGGTATGCCAGTACCCATGAGCATGAACCCCTACGGCTATTTGGGAAGGGACAGCATGGTCGCCCTGAACCCGACGGGGGGTTATCATACCCACACGTACCGACAACATCAACAGCATCCACAGATTGTGCTCATCCAGGAGCAGCCGCATTGTTGAGGTTTATTCTATAAAATATTAAAACGGAAACATTCGAATCGAAATGCAACAAACCAAAAAAATGGTGATGCTGCTGCCAATGATGATGACGAAAGATAGAAAAATACTAAAGATATACTATTCAAGAATATTGAAATGAGTTGAATATTCCGGATGAGATGCTGGGCAGCAGGGACCTTTGATTAAATTCGACTGGGGTTGAAAACGTCACGAAAGCATGACGACAATGCGCAAAGGAAGAAGCCGACATAGATTATATATATATATATATATATATAAAGAAAGAAGTAGAGGAGGAACCAGGACGCTGTAACGTGCCGAACCGAAGAAATGTATCATTGAGAAACATTGTATTCGAATTGTAATAGAGCTGAAGTTTGTCTAGATATGTGCGTGCCCCGAGGTGCTCTAACGTAGACACGAAAAGTACGAGATTGGTTAAGATTTTCGAGTAGAGGTAACTATGTGACAAAGCGAAAAAGAAGGCCCTGCGGGCTAGAAACAGCAGTAAGCCTAAATAGTGTATGCGTCGCAAATGCTGAAAGTTGAAAGAAAATAGAAAAAGTATCCACATCAGAGGGGCACTTTCAAAGTTGGAGAAGATGCGCAGGTTCATGTAATTTCTGTATGATATCTCATGTACATATGACACACTCCTTATATTCTGAGACCCAAAAAGGAACATGTAAATATATTCCTGATGATTCTTCCTGTATCCTATGATAATGAGAGGACGGCTGTGGTAAAGATGCAGTTATGATGTACGGATAGACGATGGTGACTAGTGATGCTGATCGGTCCAGTGTGTACACTATGTATGTGTGTAGTATGAACTATAAGCTACGACCTATCGGCCGAGACTGAGTCACTGCACTGCTGTATGTGATCTGATCCATCGTGGAAACGAATGAAATTGCATAACAATTGAAGATCGGGGAGCCTAGCAGCCGGTAACGAGCGTAACTTCAAGGGCATTAAAGCGGAGACATTTACGCACCGAAAAGTGAGCAGATAATCAAGTAACTTAGATGTTGTTGATCTGGATTTTTTCGAGGGTCTAGAAGGCGGACGGGTAGTGAGTTATTGTACTGGAAGCGTGCTTTCATCGCAGCGCATTTACCTGAGAATAAAAGCCCATGATAATCCTATATAATACTATGCGTAAACAGAATTGGGGCATTGGCGTAACGAAACTGAACTTAGCAGATTGGTCAAGGACTACAGAGATTATTATTTAGTGACCTTCTTAGAGTAGACAACCATATAGATGTTACTAGAAGCCTGTTGCGCTAGGTAATGTTTATGAGACCTCTGTCCCATCGTGAGTTTTGTCAAACCTTTAGCTCTAGAGACACAATAAGGCCAGCCTAGTAGATAAATTGTCATTTATATTTCAAAAAAAACCAAATGTGTTTTTCAACTAAAATCGATTTCCATTGCATAAAAGGAATAATGCAGATAAAAACATGTGCTGTACGAAGAACGCCAGCAGGGGACATGAAAGTTCGCTTTGTTTGATCCTGCCTTTGATTCGATCTACCCGGCCTTCTCTTTTTCGAAACAGTTCCACAGTTTTTAATATAAACGTCTATAAAATGAAAACCAGTAATGGTAAACGTGCCAGAAGTTTGTCGTTTTTCCCCATTTTTTTTTTATTATGCACAAGCTATTTAACATTCGCCACATTGAGTTTTCTCGTTTCAGCTCATGCGATCCCCGACCGCAATGTCTCGGCGGTGGTTTACCCCCTCGTCAAACACCCGAGGCCGACAACGGTCGGTATTGAGACAATGGCTGAAGTGGCTCTCGTTGCGCACACAGATGGGGAACGCTCTAGCGGCGTCAGTTTCGAACTGCCGCTGGTAAGATGTCGATCCGACTACACAATCGCGGCTAGGGAAGATCAGGAGACGCATCTTGTTAGTTTCTGCCGCGATGCGTTGCCGTAGCGACGATGGTGGAAGGCGAAGTAGACTCTGCTACGGTAAACAGTGAGGACGCAGGCCACTGACGTGGGATAGCGGTTCACAGGAGAAATAAGCGAATAGAAAATAAGCTTTGAAACTAAGTAAAACTGAAGAAAGCAGTTACTATGCGCCTGAATGCAGGAGCTTATTTATCGAGTTCACGGGTCTAAAAGGGGAGGATGAGATAAAACGAGGGAAACAAACTGAAAATAGCGTTGAGGCACGTGGTCTGTGATGGCCTATATTATTTTTTTTTATTATCGAATACATGATCAGTTTACTTTTTCATTATCTCTATGAATACAATGCTCGAATCCGTTTTTGTTTATCATCAGATCCGGTTTAATATTACGGCGCAACTGGTGTGTTTGTCAATGCCTGAAGGTGGCGGCACCTAGTGAATGTGACCATAGTCTTCTCTGATTAATCATTCCTCATATTGTTACATTGTATAGTATATAAATGAAGATAAAACTCAATATATGTTCTAGTCGATCTACTTGGCGCTCTGGGAATGCGTTAGCATAACAAATTTACCTATTCTATAAAAAAAGATCAGAAGCTGAAAATATAGGATAGCACGCACAAGTACACACTGCCCGCTAATACGTGCACCGAATGAGACAACAATTGGTCGATTGAACATAATTTTCTACTTAAATATATTATTTAAATGAACCGAATAAAATTTATTCGTGAAAAATGTATACGAGAACATTGTCGATCTTCGCACAGCAGCTTAATTGGAAAAAAGAAAAAATTCACAAGTATATATATATATATATATTGTGGTAAATACAGGTATAAGGGATAAATGTAAGGTTACTATACGTATGTGCTATGATCGATCGAATGTTTACGGATGCTTCAGTGCAGACAATGTTACGAAGTCGTCGGGTAATATTGCTTGGCTGCAACAGCCGCCTAATTGATGAGTAAGTTATCTTGCCTTCGAGGTCTTCGAGCGGTAACCAAACAAAATAATCTAGGTTTAAAAACAAAACTAAGGCAGATGCTTGAAACAACGCCATCGAAATACCGAAGGATTGATGCAGTGTGTGCAATTGAAAACTTAAAAGTATCCATCAAAAGTCCAAGGATCTCCTAACTTTCTTCGTTACAAGTTGAAGCAATAAAATCTAACGAAGGTACTCGATCATATTATGCAATATATCTTTCATCTTCCATTAAAACACTGAGTGGCGATGACTTGCTGTTACCAATGTGAAATTATAGCGTATTCGTCAGACGCGATCCTCGAAAGATCCTTTCTCCGTTCCCTGCTTAGATTTGAACGAAAGCTTACTGACAACTTACGTAGACACATACGTATTTACGTATTGCCATCAAAGCTCCCCATCCGAATCAAACAATTCGTTACGGCTGCTTTGAAGAGTATCGCTTAAATCACAGACAATAACTCGTACGTAACAGGATTAGGTAGCAGAGTCTACTTTCTACTGGCACTGTTCAGTGAGAGCGATAGATTTAATTTATATATATATATATATCTTAAGATCATTTTTAGGGTAATTTTTCAATGGAAATAGTCGATACGGAGCAAATCAAGCACTCGACGGGAACAGGTAAAAAGAAAAAAAGTGGAGCCAGCGCAAAAGGACATAGGCAACAGATAGGGGTCAGCACAAACCGCAACGGCATCAACTTATTGCTTTCAGTCGTTTACGACTCTTCCGAATTTCCACCATGGAGAACGATACATCAAAAATATAGAAATTCAAAGCTGGATGTTCTACGTTGGTCGTGCTTTATGAGCACGAGCAGTGTAAAGTACTGTTGAAACTGGGCCGAATAGTAGCCAGACAGTGTACTAGCCGACAGGGGGAAAATGGGAACTGAGAACAAGTAGACGTCAAAAACGACAGTAACAAAGATAAACATCAACAAAGTTTGCTCTTGTGATCTTTGCTTGACGTGCGCGAACGACAAATGACGGACGTTTCATTTACGCTGTATGTATAACTTTAGAATATTAACAAATATCGATGAGGATAGTATAGGAACTAAAAAATAAAAGCTGACATCTGTGAGAAAAAGAGGGAGTATATATATATATGCTTGAGGATGAGTGACGGAACGTGTGATGTATGTCGTGCAGATGGCGGTAGCACCTGGACAGTGAACAGTGAACGGGGAAACGAAGCTGGGTAACAAGTGTTTGATGTAACTGAGTATAGACGAGCAAATAGAATGAAAACAGATAGAAACAGTGAAAAGTGAAGAAGATAATGGCGATAAAAGACTATTTCAATGTCAAATTCTAATAGAAATAAACACTCTATCGTTTTGTATTTACAGCAAAAACAAAACGTTCTCATTTTAAGTAACCAAAAACAGCTCAGGTGACGTTACATATAGATATACATTTGTCAAATTATAGACAAAGCTCTGAACGAGGTTGGGGTTGAATTTTAGTATTTCGTTCAACTCTGCTGATCAGCTGTTTAAATTAAAAATAAAAATTTGTTACTTTGTCTGTTTTAAGTTACCGGCAGTATCAGCTTACCAAAAATTGCCGTGTCATTTACAAAATTATGAGCAATCGACGGAGCCGACGCCTCCTGCTGCTACTGATTTCAGCCACAATCTTGTCAATGTTAACTACTGATCTTTCCGCGCGGTGGATACGAGAAATGTATTGTAAACCCGCGTTTTCTTTAACAAGTGAAATCATAGTGTAGAGAACGTGTTAAGATCGCGCTATAACGCCCCTTCGTACGTCTGCGCCACCTCATATCCAGCGATATAACCAAATTATATGCTTGTACTGGCTGAAAATGTTCGCATCTTTACTGCATGTATGGATCTATAACCCCTTTCCCCCCTGCTATGTTTCATAGCTTCAACCGCCGATGGTTTACAATATGAAAGCTCGAGAAGAAGTAACGACGCAAACGTTCCCTATACTATTATTCTTCGCTACTCGAGAAAGACGTCCAAGATTCAATTCTGCGATCAGAACCGTAGCAAGTGGGCTCTGCTATAATGTTCTCCTAGGCAATTATCTCACGAAATAATAAAATGAACAAGGCCAAAAATAGATAATAACAAAAATACATATTATATATATATATATATAATATGTATTTTTGGCGCGGCCATTGGCCACCGTTTTGAATACCCGGTTTTGGCAATGGTTTTGAGTGGGGGGCACACCCAGATTGAACTCGTTTCTTCACCCAATGATTTTCAAATTATTGGG